>NW_027069920.1:352821-578017 GCF_002906115.3 Quercus suber | reverse complement strand
AGTCTTTAAGTAATAGTCAGACTCGACATTGCTGCACAGGCTATACATCTGATTAATGTCGTGGTGGTTTAGTTGCAACCCGTACGACCGGTTCAACCTACTCACACAACTCACTACCCGGTAAAAGTTGGAAGGGAGTTGGTCGGGACATAGGCCGTAAAACCTAAGGGTGCTAAGAATCAGAGGGTCAACCGGGAACCTAAGCCCGCCCTCTAAGACGGCCATCAAGGGAAAAAACACCGTGTTTTCACCACGGCGCCTCTGGATGTCGATATCGCCCATGTTGCAGTAGGCGATATCTACGTCACTAGGGACATTATACGCTTCCCTAAATCTAGCCAAAGCGTGCTCAGAGGAAAGGAGGTAAGAGTAACTCATGTTCTTTTTCTTTTTTTTCAAAACGAGAGTTTTTTGGTAAAAAGGAAAAGAAATGCTATGATTACCAAAGAATAGACTAAAAGGGCTGAATTGAAAAAGCAAGAAGAGGGAGAGGAACTTACTAGGGGCTCTAGGGAGGGGGTGTGTTCTGGGCCAGTAGATGAACCACGAAAGGGGATGCTCGGCAGAGTAGGATACTGAAAGATGAAGAATGCAAAAGTGAGAACCAGCGACTAAATGGACTATTTATAAGCATGGGGGGGGTGGAAGAAGAGGCATTTAATGATCTGCTGAAACCACGCGAACCGCCGCTCCAAACGAACACACGCGCGACGCCTCGGTTCACGAACCGTCAGACAATAATGACGGGTAGGCTGTCAATCGATTCCAAATGCGTCTTTTGAGGCGCGCATTAACGTGCCCCACAATGGCCGGGCACTGACCCTTTGACTTCCCAGGCACACATTTACCCCTCGTGGTCCTTAATTCATCCCCGGGAATGGGGAGCGAATCAAGGGGGGGCTATTGTACGGCCCCCACACCATGACCCGTAGTAGGCCTTGGACATCGACCTGGGTATATGGCCCGTGAGGCCCATCTCCCTTTGCCAAGCGGCCCACCCCCGAGTCACGCTTGCCACGGGCCCAAGCTTTGCCTTTTCATTGCTTCTCGGAGAAACCCCTTCCCGAGCGGTAACATATAGCTCGCGGGACACCCCGCCCCGTACCAGATTGGTCATACCACGGGAAGACACCGCAGCCGGGAACTATCGTGGAGATGGGAACCAAGTTCCAACGCTACCCTCACCGCTTCCCATGACTATCTAACTATCCACTTACGATCGATAATACTGGACCGCCTGTTGCACTTATTGGCAAATAATCATGACCTCTTCGCTATTTCTGAACTATAAATACTGGAAGTTTTGAGAAGACAGGGGTTGGGAAATTGAGGATAGGAAGAGTGTAAACAGAGAAAACAGAGTGAGGAAGCGGTTCAGACCCCCGAGGAGAGGAAAGCGATTCCATTGGGCCTTGGCGTTCAGAACGACCCAGTGTAGGAAATCCAAACCCACTATACAAGTAAGTTGTGAGCCCAAGTGAGGCCCAGCCCAACAGGGTTTCGGTTTTGGGTGTGCACAATAAGAATTAAAAAAATTGCAGAAATAAGCAAATTCTAAATAGTTTCTAAGATGATCTAATTGTTATTGATAATTTTTTGAACCAAAACTTTGCAATATAGTACTTGGTTTGCTAATATTCAAATGTCACACATGGTTTTCTTTGGGAAAAAATGTGGATTTACTTGTCATCAAGTACCTAAATCAATTACAGATTTGAGGAAATTCTAGAAAGATATATGAGAATCAAATGTTACGTGCTAAGAGCTATTTACACATGGATATAGCCTCCACTTAGGATTTACACATGTATTATTCTTTCTATGGGAAGTAATAAGGTAAGCACGTATAAATCTCTGTGTGTGTGTAATTAGCTTACTTTCTATGCTTCAATAAACAAAAACTAACTTATAATTTCCTTAGCTATGAGGTTGCATAAAACAAAAGGGTAATTTTTAGGGTAAACATCTTTTCCACTTTAGTTTAGATTTAATTGTTGATAAGAGATAGTATTATTCATTATTGGTCTCATTTATTTTCTAGGATAATAGTACTATGTAAAATAAAGTCATAAAAAGGTAACCATCAAGATTCCGACAAGATTCTGACTATGAGGGTTGGATTAAAAATATAAAAATAAAATATAATTTAAAAATATAATTAATTAGCTGCTAACCCGTGCGATGCGTGGGAAAGCTATTTATTTAATATTTTTTTTATTAGATATAAATGCTTTGCAAACGTAACTTTGTAAGAAGATTTAAACAATTTTTTGTTTCTTCCCCTCCAATTGTACACTAGGATTCTAATCTAAAAGATCCTTATCCTCAATATGAAACATTAAAAAAATGTTTCAATTGATGCAATGTTTTAAACATTATGATTAACTTAACATTTCTAGCATAATTCTCCCAAACATGTAATTTTCCAAGTAGTAATAGCTGCACAATCACCTTCAACAACATGAACAATCACATCCCGTACCCTAAGATCCAATGTCAAAAGTGTTTTCCGTAGGGCCAGATGTAGCGATAGCATAACTTTTAGTATACATTATAATAACAATATAGCGAGTCTATTCAACAGCCAAAACAATAAAAACCAATACAAAAGATTTGTAAACAGTGTACGTCAATTGCAAAATCACTATTCAAAGTATGTGAATCGGATCCTAAACAAAAGCAACACTGCTGTATTTACTATTTATATAAAGAGAGCAATACAAAATCTCACAAATAAATATGGAACAATTTTGAAGTTGGTTAAATACTTTATTCAAATAGTATGAATGCACTTTCAAAAAAAAAAAAATAGTATGAATGCTAATATATATATATATATATAAGCTTTTAAACCACAGTTTTAGTTTACAGAACAAAAAATGGACTAAATTCACAAAACAAAAATAATGTTTCTTCTTTTTAAGACAAAACCAAAAAAAAAAAAAAAAAAAATCCCTAAAAAATAGAAACCTAACAATTAATAAAGGAGCGAATATAAGTTTTTGTTTAACAATTGCATAAACAATTGACTAAATTTCACGCAACAATGTTTTTCTAAATTTCAGGAATAATGATTGTTCCTTTTGTTTAATTGACTAAAATTCAGGAATAATTATAAAATAAAAGTTGAATATAAAAACAGTACCTTACGCTAATTTTGTAATTCCCTTTTTGGTTGGTCCTTTGTTCCTTTATTCCATTGATCCTTCCTTTCAATTTTTGTAATTATTTTGTAGAATTTTTCTTCCAGCAAAGAGGATGAGGCCTATAGATGGTTAGAGAATGCATTAGGTTTAGGGTTTTTGTGTGGAGAGAGATTTGGGCATAATAGAGATATAGAGAGAACTGATAGCTGTGTTTGAANGTTTCTTCTTTTTAAGACAAAACCAAATAAAATAAAAAAAAAAAAAAAATCCCTAAAAAATAGAAACCTAACAATTAATAAAGGAGCGAATATAAGTTTTTGTTTAACAATTGCATAAACAATTGACTAAATTTCACGCAACATGTTTTTCTAAATTTCAGGGAATAATGATTGTTCCTTTGTTTAATTGACTAAAATTCAGGAATAATTATAAAATAAAAGTTGAATATAAAAACAGTACCTTACGCTAATTTTGTAATTCCCTTTTTGGTTGGTCCTTTGTTCCTTTATTCCATTGATCCTTCCTTTCAATTTTTGTAATTATTTTGTAGAATTTTTCTTCCAGCAAAGAGGATGAGGCCTATAGATGGTTAGAGAATGCATTAGGTTTAGGGTTTTTGTGTGGAGAGAGATTTGGGCATAATAGAGATATAGAGAGAACTGATAGCTGTGTTTGAAACTTGAAAGAGATAATTGAAGAAGACGGTGATGACAGAAAAGGCTAGGAGTGATAGCAGAAGAAGGAGATGGCAATGTCTACGTTTATAAAAGTCGATTTTTTTTTTAATGAAAGTTGAATTTGTTTTTGGGGGGAAAAGAGAATCGGTTTTTCTTTTTTTATTTTCTTTTACTTTTTTAAATATTGGTTAGATAATATTAATTATAATATTTATTTAAGTAATGCTGATGTATAAAATTGTGGAGAGGTAACCAAGATCAAAGACTTCGATTATATATATATATATATATATTAATGCAAATATTAACATAAATCAATTATAAGTAAAATTTAATTACAGTAATTTATTTACACATGAAGAGAAAAAGTATTCCTAAGAGCATTCGCAGCGTGAAGGCAAAATTTTAGCTATTTAGCTATACTAAAAGTCACTTATCTATTTTATCTACATACATACTGCAGCAATGAATCTATTTTAGCTTTTAACACAATAAAATAATATATACATCACAATAAAATAATATAACTACTACAATAAAATAATATATCCTCCTATCAAAAAAAAAAAAAACCGCAGCACCAACCACAACTACTCTACCATCCATAGCCACAGCCACAGCCACCACCACCAGCAGTCCACAACAACACAAAAAAAAAAAAAAAAACCCACAGCACACCACAAAACAAACCCACAGCCACAAATCACAACCCCGATCTCAACCCCGATACCAACACACACCGGAGCACAACCACGACCCAGCGACGGAGTGGAGGTGAGGGAGGCCGGAGGCGATCGGCGGCGTAGGTCTGAGGCGATCAGCGCTGGGCAGGGGCTTGGGTCGGCGGCGGTGAATGAGGGAGCTTGAGAGAGTGACGATGGGAGAGGAGAGTGACAGTGAGGCGATCGGTGGCTTGCAATGGTTGGGTCGGGCCGGCGGCAGTAACAGAGAGGTGAGAGAGATGAGAGCTTGATGAGAGAGATGAGAGCTTGACAGATGACAGAGATGAGAGAACTGATGAGAGCTTGAGAGTGATGATGGAGAGAGAGCACGGTGAGATAGAATAAAAAAATGAAAAAAAAAATAAAGTAAGTTGGATTATTTTAATCGGAGGCTGAATAAAATATTATTTTTATTTTTTAGATGTCTGTTACAGTGCACATCTATAGATAGATGTGCACTATAGCAAATCAGCAAAAAATTATAACTTTGCCTCCACTGCTGCAAGGCTTTTTTGCTATATTGGTGGAGCTAAAATAACATTATAATTTTTTCGCTCCACTGCTGCGAATGCTCTAAAGTAACCTAAATTTAGAGAATGTGAATGCATAAAATAAAAATAAAAAAGCACAAAAGGAGAAAATTAGGTTATATATATATATATATATAGCAACACGTGAGTATTTCAAGGGACTGTAAAACAAAAGGACAAAAAAAGAAATTGCAGTACACGTGTAAAAGCAAAGTAAAGAAGGATTTTTCTTTAGTCATGGGCCACACGCAACCATAAGAACTAGTGAGAGTTTCTCAGCAACCACAAAAAGGTTTAGCATCAGAGAGCGAGTAAAGATCTCAGGTGAGTTTGTGTTAAATATTAGAGCAGAGATAATTTGTATTTTATGTTAAGCTTTGGATATAAACATGTAAAGGTATTATAATCGATTTTAGAATAATTTTTTTTTAAGTTGGTTCAGTTGTTTTTCCCTTAAAAGGAGAAAAAGTTCTTACAAAACTCTTGTTGTTCTTAAGTTTGATTAATTTATTTATATATTAGTTTGAGATCTTAATTGAGTAATTTTAGTCGCAACATTTTTTGGGATTTGTTAAAATGTACTAACACCCCAGGCCCTAAACTTTGATAGTTAATGATATATATTGATATGGTTTGCCATTTTCCTTGGCCACAACCTATCTCTTGGTGATGTCAATCGGCAATCGCTATTATTTGATACTGGTATCTCATTGAGATACAATATTGGTCTCCTGCGAATATTTAATGCACATTCTTAATATGTTGAGAATCTTGAGATAGATATTCATTTCTTCGTCGTAAGGTTGTCACGAACCACTTAACGACGACGTTTCTTGGATCTATGAATTTCTGGTTTTACTATTGGTAGTCAAGATTCTAAAACTGTGAAGATATATATATTAGTTGCTATTAAAAATCCGTCTCTAGGATAATGGTCCTTGGGCTTGGATCTATGTGTGAGTGTGATGACTCTTCCTGATTCTGAATTAAATTAAAACTAGTATGTAACCCGTGCTACTGCACATGACTGGTTATTGTAATGATGCTATCGGCCAATTTTTTTGTTTTTTTTTTTTTGGGTTTATCACACGGATGATAGAATTAAATCAAACAATGAAAAATATATATTGCATTTTATTATTTAAGTAATGCTATTGGTTTTTTTTTTTTTTTTGGTTTATCATACATAGGATAGCATTAAATAAAACAAAAAAAAAAATATTGCATTTTATTATTTAAGTGATGCTATAGTGAAGAAAAAAGAGAATATTGCATTTTATTATTTAAAATATATAAAGGGATATTAAAAAATAAAAACTGATAATTGAGCTTGGAATCTTCTTGGAGGCGCCAATGAAGCGCTAATGTATGGGAGTGTGAAGTAAGGAAGAGTGGGATTGAACATTGTGTTTGAACCCAGCCTTACTTTGAGAAATCCGTGAGAAGGAAGAGAGGGTAGTGTGCGGATCTAGTTAGTAGAGGTTGAGAGAGGAGGAGACATGTGATGACGATATAGAATTAGGAGGAGATGATGTTTAACTTTTATAGTCTTTCTCGTTAGACTCCTTGGTTCTAGTTGTGGGATTAGAAGAGTTCCAGACTCTATTGAGATCACTTATAAAAGTGTGCAGGTAAGATGTTTTTGCTTAGGCCAATGAATATTATCATTGTGGTTTTCTTGGCTTCCGCGTTAAATGTTAATGCATCATTTATTTGGGCACAAAAATTAGAAAATTTAGATAGGATACATGACACAAAATTAGAGTCCAATTTATAATCTCCATAAAAGTGTGCAAGTAAGATGTTCTTGCTTAGGCTAATGAGCATTATCATTGTGGTTTTCTTTTCTTCCGTGTTAAATGTTAATGCATCATTTATTTGGGCACAAAAATTAGAAAATTTAGATAAGATACATGACATAAAATTGGAGTCAAATTTATAATTTAATTAGATTTTTTTTTTTTTTTTTGAGTTTTGGTTAGGACAAATGGCGCAAAATTGAGAATCTAATTGAAATCTAATTGGATTTTCTCTCTGCTTCACCTATTATTATATATATAGATATGTCCTCCCCAATTGGCCTTCTAGCTCTTTCTCTAAGACTTTTACAATATCCCAATGTCTGGTCTTGCGAAGTTGGAACCATCAATGACCATAGTCAATGTTCTAATAATATAAATTCAAGTATTTATGCACAGAACTAAAAGTGGCATGTAAATCAGCTAATTAAACTTACTTGAAACACACACACACACACACAAAAAAAAAAAAGGGGGGGGGGGGGGGGGGGGGGGGAAGCNAAAAAAAAAAAGGGGGGGGGGGGGTGGGGGAGGGGAAGCTGCTTTTGTTATTTGAATTTTAGGTTCATCATTAATATTTTATAGAAATGATAATTATATTTTTTAAAGGGAAAATTATGTTTAAGTTTATTATAATTTCTATAAATAGTTGATGATGACTATCTAAATTCAAATAAAAAAATATTAATCATCATTTTTAGTATAGTGCACACATTTAAGAATTTAATAAAGAGTGACCTTACATATGGCTAAAGTTATATTGTATTATTTTTCATTGAAGAACACTTTGATATGAGTAGTCCTTTTAGGGTATAGTAAATGATACATATTGCAAATACTTTTCTCATATAATGAGAAAAGTATTTTACAACTTATTCAATAACCACAAAACCTTATGCATTTTTTGAAATCCAACTTTTTAGGATATTATTGAAAATGTAATTGGACGACAGCTCTTGCTAATACTACGAAAATAGTAAATACGCATTACCAATTTAAAAAAAATGACTTTTTTATTTCTCAAATATGTGTCTTATTTATTTTTATAATAAGATTTTGTTTTTTCTCCCTTGCTATCATGGACATTTATCAGCAGAATAGCCAGGACCCCCGAAATAAAAATTGGTTCCACTGCTCTTATCACTTTGTATTTCTATATCATAGCAGGAAGTTTTCGTCGTATCTTTATTCAGGTTCCCCGCCCCAACATCTTTTAAAACTGCCTGATGAATCCACGTATTGAATATGTCGAAAATAACCTGCTTTTCCATAGCCTTCACTTGGAAAATGGCCACTCCCATTTGAGTTTTTGTGTGTTGGCCTCCTATTTTTGAGTTGTAAATCTCTCCACCATAATCAAGTCGAGCAGCACCATTCTTTAAATATTTGTAGATGGATATAGGCCAGTATCCTATCGCCTGGTCATTCACTTTGAGCCACCAACGGTCATTGCTCTAAAGCATTGAAGAAAAGAATTTCGTGAGCAAAATGTAAGAAAGGCGTGTGTATAGCAAGCATATTTACAGAATGGCAAGCATGCAAATGATGAGAATAGGTTGGCGAAATTCCTAATGTAATTTTAAATTTTATCTTGAAAAGAAATAAGCAAACTTACAGTCCAATATATGAAGAACTTTGATTTTTGGTCAAAATCAACCTGGAATCATGAAATGTTCATCAAATCATTATCCAAATACATGGCATATATATCTTAAATCAAACTTTATATGATATTCTTGTGTAGATTTGAATGCCAATAGAATCTAATCCTCTCAAAGTTTAGACTTACACTTAAAAAATAAAATCTAAATATAAGCTGATGTTTAATCTTGGTAAAGATACTTACTCTCCATCCGGCTTCCAAAGTGTTTATTTCTTGCTCTGGACCATTTACAAGCCAGATTTGACCAATACTCATTTCTCCATTATTCGCTACAGTTGGTTTCCATACGTTTATTGTTGCATGCGATCCTAAATAAGTCCCACTTCCTCCAAAATATGCTACGGCATACTATTGCAATATCATTCATATCAATATATATATATATATATATATGTCAGCAAGAATAATTAATTTACAGAAATAAATAAATATATACAAGACGAAAAAGAATTTTGTATTTCAATGCTACATGAATACCTCATGATCACTCAGATTATCACCATCATCGCTATCCAAGCTTTGATTATTATGCTGTGTTCGACTGCGTTTGAAATGACGCAAAGCAGGAAGGTGTTGATTTTTTGGTGCTCGTAAAATGGGGATTGTTGCCTCGGGGCATTGTCCATTTTTATGCCAACCTTGAATTAGCTTAACTGGTGAGGAATTCGCTTTTAGATCACTTGGAATTGAACTAGGTTCCGTCTGATTAGTCAAAAGTAAATCAATTATTAGTTTGAATTCCCAATTGTGGCATTGAAAAGGCAAAGCAAGAATTAAATCCTAGAGCATTGAATTGTTGAGTTTAGTACTCTTCATTGTTTTTATTCATTTATTTATTTTTATAATTTCCCTCTCAAAGCTTATATAAACGTAATAAATAAATAAATAAAGGAATACTAACCCTTTTTTTAACCTTGAATATAGACTGACTTGTTGTACAAATGCATGTACTATACAATAGTTTTTTTTTTTAGGGTGGACTATACAATAGTTCATTTGAAAAGTATTCCAAAACGAATATTTAAGCTTGTCAAAGATATATATTGGGTTAATATTATTTTATGAATTAACTCAAGAGACTTGATTGTATTTCTTGACCCATGTACATTGAATCCTAAACTTTACCCTCTTATATAAACCCTAGTAGAGTCACAACACATTGTATTAATATCAAAGATATAGTTGTCAAGAGTTTTATCTCATGAATGTGGACCATAAGGCTGAACCATATAACTCCTTGTTTCCTTTCTTTTATATACTTCCACTCTCAATACATTCTCTTTGCAATATTTTTTATTTCGTTTTTATTTTTGACAAAGCTAAATATTTTTATTTATTTATTTATTTTTAGTTAAAGTAAGGGCGAATTCACTAGTTTAGTTGAGAAAATCAGTTTCTGGACTCAACTTTCCCAAAAACTCAATGAGGTTTGGTATAGTAACATAGGTCTTGACAAAAAATAAAGGGCTTATGGTTTAAAAAGTGATTTTTATTTTTATTATTATTTTTTTCGATGAAAGGGCTAAAAGGTTACTGGTTTTTAGATCAACGAATCTTTATTGATCATCAGGCTTACTGTACCTAACATTCTTGATGTCCACCTCAATAGTTTTTTATAAAATACCATTAGGCCACCCTTGAAATGGCCCACCAAGAAGAAGAAAAATTATAAAATTATGAGGTAAATGAAAAGAATGAAATAGAAATTTCAATTATAAAAACCTGTATATAGAGTTAGCAATAACTAAATTAACTACCTGTATGGTGTGATTTTTCAGAAGTGGATGATCAAAAGCAGGTTGTTGATATAAATCGACGCAGTCAATTATCTCACCATCCTTCCCCTGAAAAGTTTTCACTAGACCTTAGATATGTTCAGAATAAAAAAAAAATACATATATAAGTATGAAAAAAAAAACATTTTAAATCAAGATAAAAGTCAAGGAAGGAAAGCAATAACTATTACCTCAATGGTTTTGATTGTTCCTTTGGGCTTAACCAATTTGGAAGTTCCAATCTTTCTTCCATCAACAAATCTGTCACTTAGCACGTAAGAAAAAGTTAGCAAGAGGAGCATTAAACATTCTAGTTTATTGTTAACAATGTTAGCCATAGAGAAAGGAAGGTTGAAAAACTCTCTATCGTTGAATAAATCTTCGGGATACAATTCCCTCCTGTCTACAGAGTCACAGTAGTAAGATTCAAACTATTATGGAAGCTAGAGATTGAAAGAACTATATATATATACATATATTTGTGAGAGTAAATAGCTTACCTTTTCCACTTTGATAACAAGATCCAACTCATAATTTCCTTAGTTAGGATGTTGCCAAAAACAAATAGATAAGTTTAAGGAATGATGCCTTTTCAACATTAGTTTATATTTAGTCATTAATAAGAGATGAAGAGAATTTTTAGGAAAAACATCTTTTGAATTTCAATTTAGATTTACACAAGGTTTGTTTCAGCAATAATCTTTTCTAAAAATGAGTCATTTTTCAAAAAGTTTTTTATAGAAAATTATCTCATTTTCCTATGTTTACTAGCGATCTTAAATAAATTAAAAAAACAATCTTCTAACATCTCTTATTTAATTTGTTGTGAGATAGAGTTGTTTTTCAAAAAATTTAGTGGAAAAAAAACTCTAAAAATAAGCAGTTTTTTTAACTAAAGATAGTTTTCTTTTTGACTCAATTTTTTTTTAATGTTACCAAATTCTAGAAAACACAAAAAATTATCTTTACACAATATTTTCTATCAAAACAAATACCGGAAAACAAGAAAAACTATTTATTAATAAGAGATGCAAATGCAATTATCTATTACTAACCGATGTCCTGAGTGAAATGCAACTACATTCACTACTTCTGAAAAAAATTGCGCTCTTACACAAAGGAAAATCCAAGGGGTCAAGAGAGGCCAATTAACCTAACACTATTTTTTGTACTTACACAAGTTACAATCTAATCGATATGCTATATGAAATATATTTTACTGGTTTTCTTACGTTAAAATAATGCTAAATATTCACATAAGTTTAATTTTATTTTACAAATTAGCCTCAAGTATTATATATATATATATATATATATATGGGCTGAATTCAAGTTACATTTTGTGTAACTTTAAGTAATTTTATACCACTCTATTTTTTAATTGGATGCGAATTTTGACAAATCCACCGTTAAATTATATTATCTTCATATATTCCCTATACTTGCAAAATTTCAGGTAATCAAAAATTAGTAGTCATGTCATTAATCAATTGTTTGAATTCAAGTTTTTGTAGTTTAAAATAATGCATAAAAAATGAGTTTATGATTTAATGGTAAATAACATCTAATTGACATGAAAATTGGCAAGAATGTTAAGAACATATAGAACATGTAATTCAAATGTGGGATTTTCAAATTGTTATAGAACTCATATGAGATGGGTTCAAATTACACCTGGTGTAACTCCATAAGAATTACATATTCTTAAGCCATAGATTTCTAAGAGATCTAACGGTTGAAAAAATATCATTAAATGTTTATACTTTCTACCTTATTACCTAATTACTACTAGCATTTGTTGTCTCTCACCTTATTTATTGCTTTCCACTTAATTAGAGGGTACTACCATTTTCAATAACCTGCAAATCTTACATATACTAGCACTCCACCATTACCAACCTCCCACATCTCCACAAAGAAGCTATTGAATGGTACACTAGAAAATTTTGGTTGGACTTTCTACTTCACATTCCCATTAATAAAGAGCTGGTCGTGGTGAAAATAGTGTTGTAGACAATTTTGCTATTGGGTAAATTACCCAATTGCTACATTTGTACAACTAGCAAGTTTAGCAAAGACTTCATGTCAAACATACTATGGGAAAAAAAACATTTAATACCCATTTGGAATAGGAGCAAATTGCTATATCGACTATTGATTTTCAATATCTTGTAACGACACTTTTGACTAGCTCTTAAGGAGCTTCAACTTGGAGGTGCTAAAGATACATGACCTACGTTTAGGTGATATAGGAATTATTCAATTAACATAATATTTAATTGCTATATTGCTTCTATACTTAAAGGGGAGATTTGGCTATGGTGAGGTGCTCCTTGGTAGATTAGTATGGTTGGCAGGTTATTGCAAATGAAGGGTACACAATAAATAAGGAGAGAAAAAAAAAATGCTAGTATTAATTAGGTAATAAGGTGAAAAATATTAATATTTAATGATGTTTTCTCAACCGTTAGATCTCTTAAAAATCTATGACTTAAAAAATGTGCAACTCTTATGAAGTTACACCAAGTGTAACTTGAATCTCTCTCTCTCTCTCTCTCTCTCTCTCTCTCTATATATATATATATATATAATGTTTAGATTGTGCTCATCTATAATGTATATATATAAATATACGTATGTTAATGTGTTCATTGTGGTCATCTATATATTTTTCATATCTACTTGTTACTCATACTACTCCTATTGTCAAATTTCATTGAGGATTCCCTGTATGTATAATACATTTTTATGAACATTCTTTTCTTATTGAAAGCTCAGATTTGTGGTAAAACCCAATAGCTTTTTCAGACCCCCAATAAAAAATTACGGCTAGATTGCTTTTACTCTAACTTAGACTAAGTGCGGAACAAGAATAAATAAGTACAATGAACCGATAACACTACCCTAAGCCATATTCATCCATCATCAACAATAAAATGAAAGTTTAAAGAGTAGGGAAGAGAGATGCAATTACTAGATAATACCGATACGTGTTATCGAAGAGAAAACCGAAGAACTAGACGAAAAATCTCTCTACGACCTTCCTGGTCGAAATCAATCCACTAGAGAATAAAGTTGGAGTACACAAATAACAAAAAAACCCTTCAAACTTAGTCTACCTCATGTACTTGAGCTCTCTAAGCTCCTGCTACCAACGAACTTCTCAGAGTCTTGTCTTTTTTAGCTTTCTGGATCCCGCAATTCAGCTCGATTGCATCCGCCAATGAATTGTTCCTTCCAATGCTTCCCAATAGCACCAAAATCTCACTTTACACTTAGAATGAGTGTGGTAAGTGTTTGGGCTAGCAACCTCTCAAAGATCTATAGATGGAGAGGTAGGAGTTGAGGAAAACCATAAGGAAATGTGTAGATGATTGTGGGTATAATAATCTCTAACTCTCAAGTGCATTTTCTAGGATTTTCTCTCTGAAAAACACTCCTTACAATTTGTGGGTAATGCGGGTATATATAGTGTAGGTAAAAACTTGGTAGCAAAACACAATTTTTTCTAAACATAAACTTTGACGTGTCCTTCACGAGTTGGCCCTTCTCGCGAGACAATTGCGAAATTGACAGCCTGACATGACTCTTCATCTTCCAGTTATGTGCTCCACAAGTGACCTTTTTGCGGGTTTCTTCTCATGATCTACTCCCCAGCTAGTCGTGAAATCCATTGATTCAACTTTTGAAGCTTGATTCTTTACCGATCATTCACACTCATCCCTTACAAATAAACCCACATACATACAGGGAAAAATGATTGAAAAAATTACAATCAAATTTGGCACAGAATTAAAGCCAATACAAAATAGTTGAAAATCCCACATTTACACTTATATATGATCATAAGCCTCCTTTGACATGCAAGCCTTATGGCCACCATTTTTTAATAGTTTTTTTTTTCCCTTAAATACTCTACTCCTTTTTCAAATTGGCTTGGCAATGAGACATTATTTTGGGTTTCTTTTTTTTTTTCAACAAAGGATTTTTTTTATATAATATAAACATATAATTCTGAGTGGTATCCATAAATTTAAGGAAATAAAATTATTTATTGTTGAGACCAATAAATAATAAAAATCTTTACTTTATAAAGGTTTGAATAGGTTTTTTGCGTCGTTCTCCAAAATCATTTGTGTAGTCTCTTTGGAATACATCTTCATGAACATTCTTTCCTTATATATGTAATATGATCATAAGCCTCCTTTGACATGCAAGCCTTGCGGCCTCCATTTTCTAATATTTTTCCCCTCAAATACTCAAGGGTCGTCAATGGGCTGGGTCGGGCTAGCCCGGCCTATTTTTACTTGGCCCAAGGGCACAATGGGCTGGGCATAATGGGCTATTAACTAGTTAACGGGCCGGGTCGGGCTGGGCCAAAAGAGAAAACCCCAGCCCATGACCCTGCCCATGGGCAATGCCCATTTTGTCTTTAATGGGCTAGGTTACTAAGTTAGGCCTAATGGGCTACCCATGAGATTGTGTTAGCATATTATTTTATTATTTGTAGAAATAAATAATCAATTTTTAATAAGGGAATAATCAATCTAGTTTTTTTAAAAGAAAAGAATCAAAGAATTTAATACTTAATTACAATTTTTTTTATCGTCAAATCTATTTAATTTTTTTAAAATAAGGCTTCAAATAGTTTTTTTATTTTTTTCTTTAATAAAAAAAAATCAAATGGTTAATTCAAATTTGCTAGACTATTAGGAAAATATATATTTAGTAAACTAAGTTTAGCACAATTTCTTTAAGTATCTTAGTAGTTAGGAGAGTTTTCTTAGGAAATTCTATTACAATATCTCTAGATCAATCCTTCATACACTTCCTATATATTTTTGTTAAAAATTCTAAATTATTGGACTGGGCAACGGATTGGGCCAACGGGCTGGGCTACTGGGCTAGCCCACCGGGTGCCCATGGGCATAAAAACTAGCCCACGGCCTAACCCACTGGGCTAGTGGGCTACCCATGAACTTCAATAACAACGGGTTGGGCCGCCCATTAGCTAAATTTTAAGGAAATAAAATTATTTTTTGTTGATACCAATAAATTATAAAAATTAAATAAATAATTAAAATCTTTACTTAGTTGGAAGATTAAAGGGATATATTCATATAAAGTTTTGAATAGGTTTGTTGGGTCGTTCTCCAGGATCGATCATTTGTGTAGTCTCTTTTGGCTTTGCTTTATCCCTGCTCCACCTGCAAAAGAAACTTTGACACCTTGTCATTTTTGTTGCACACAATCTGGCTCTAATACCACTTAATGGGAATATGACACCTTACGAAGCCTCCCAATTTTGTAGTTTATATAATATACAAAGGCACCACATAACCCAAAAACTTAAACTTATGGATTTGGGCTCAACTATGTTATATTAAACTTATAATTCAATCACATATGTGTCTATTGATTGATTGATTGATTGGTTAGTCGCCTCACGTATTTTCTGCGATTATGGTAATAGGTAAAAAGACAATATAATTAAAAATATATAATGATATGAGTGCAGTCGTGTAGATAGCCTAGTTCATATATTTCTTGTTGAAGATCAGGCAGATAAAGAAAGTTCATCAACCCAATCAGCGAGAGACCAAGCCATCAAGGAAAGTCACAAAACCAAATAGCAATCATTTACCCGTGCAATCGGCATAATCAAATAAAAAAAGAAGGAAGTTAACAAAGCTTTGTAACTTAATTTTATTGTTTGCAATTAAAGTTCTGGTTCTCAAAAAAATATATATACAGAAGGAAAGTAACAAAGCTTTGTGGTATATCAAAATCTTTGATTTTTACCGTAACTTTTTTTTTATTTTTTATTTTATACAATATAGAAATTCTACTCTAACATATTCTAAGTGTATATGTGTGGAAGCTCATTCCTGAAGACTTGAATTCTAACCCTTATCCCTCACGGCCCAATTTTATTATGTAAAAAAATTAAATTTACAATAAAACCACATGAGAATGTTGAAACAATTTTATTCCTATTTAATCTTCGCCTGTAGGATTTTTTTTATTTATTTATTTATTTTTTTTTGGAGAAAGACGCAGGTAGGATCTTAATTCTATTAAACTTTAATAAAGATCTGCGGCAGTCCATATCTTTTTCTTCCTATTTTATTTTATTTTTTTGCTTGCTTGAAAAAAAAAAAATTACTAAGTTCCATATGTTAATCATTTCTGGTTCTCCATAGTATTTTCCACCAAATAAATCAACTGTGGCAGCATTCTAAAAAATAAATACAAAATTTATTAATGTGACACAGTGACAGTAACAAACGAAATTAGTGATTAAATCAGATTATCAAATTAAGCTAATTGGGCCCTTGGATCCTGAATAAATAAATTTGTTCACCATAAGGTACACGGAGATGTAAGAATTTAATGAAGAACCATATCTTATTCAGGATCTACCTCTAGACCAAGGGGGCCACAGCCCCAAACCCTACAAAATATTATTAATTTATATATGTTATTTTGTAAAATTGAAAATTTAAGAATTTAGCAAACCCGAAAAATATGACCTTACAAAATATTATTAATTTATATATGTTATTTTGTAAAATTGAAAATTTAAGAATTTAGCAAACCCGAAAAATATGACCCCCCCTCCTCCCCAAAAAAGGAATTTATTTTAGAGAATAATTTAAAAAAATTAGTATCTCATAAAAAATAACGTGATTACAAAGGGAATATTGCAAATTGTATGAAAACTCCACTTTGATTCATTATTTTTGTGAAAATAATACATGAAAATTCTTAAGTAGTTCTAATACAATTAAAGGCCATTTGGATTTTGGACACACCCTCCAAAACAAAGTGAGATAAATATTAAATTCTTCTATGTCCGCAACAAATTCTCATAACATTTCATAATAAGTGATATGTCAATCTACTATATTTCAAAATAATATGAAATAAAATGAAAATAGATTATATATATTGAGACCCAGGACATCTTAAAACAAAGATATTGTGATAATATTATGACATTTTGCTATGTTCCTAGACTTTCTCATTAAGATCATATCAGAACCACAATCAGAATCGCAAGCCAAGTCACAGTCGCAGATAGAAGAAAGAAATGCAGAAGATAGAAGTGGACTTAAACGACTGTAGCTTAGTATCATTGTACATAAAACTGCCTGTAGCTTTACTTTCATATTGTTGCAAGTTAGTTTTAGACTCACACGTGTTAGGCACGTGAGTTATTAGTTGTTAGTTTTATCTGTTAGATTAGTTAGTTATTTCTGTTAAGGCTAGCTTAGCTTCTGATGTATATATATACTCATTGTATTGTGTTATTGTTAATACAAGATCATTTTTTTCCCAAATCTTCTTTCATTTTGATAGATCACCCAATAACACATATGAAACTGTTACATTGATGAGCAAGTGTTTATGCCAATATCTAAGTACTTACTGTTGTTATTATAATTGAGTATACAGGCCCCCGTAATATATAGAAATGAAGTCCAGCGC
This sequence comes from Quercus suber, assembly GCF_002906115.3. Lineage (NCBI taxonomy): Eukaryota > Viridiplantae > Streptophyta > Magnoliopsida > Fagales > Fagaceae > Quercus > Quercus suber. The sequence continues at coordinate 560,214 of NW_027069920.1, read as the reverse complement.
TCTTATTATTTGCAATACGCAAATCATAGCATAAAGGTTTTGGTACAAGCTGTGTAACTTTTTCTGGATCTGTGAATTTGCTAGTGAATTTACTCTCGTATGCAAGCCTTTTGAAAATAAAGTCAGACTGATATCCCAATGCTTGATCTTGTAGTTTGGAGACATGAATGCCCAAATTTCATGTTCTTATCATATTACATCAAGTATTTAGGGCACAAAATGAAAAATAGTGGAATATCACAATGATGTTGTGGTATCTAGTTTAATAAAACACCTTTGGATTTCGCTTGGCTGTCTATGGCCCTATTAATTATATCTGCTTGAGGTAGAATTTTTGTATAAATGTATCACTATGTTATTAAGTATTTTGATTTTAATTTTTTTCTTTCTAAGAGGTAGAATTCTACAGTACTCACTCTCACGTAAACCAATATGCTCATTCCTATGGGAATTTGAACCAATTCTTTGGTGCAGGTTTTGCCCATTCCTATAGAGACTTGCTCACATGACCCAAACCGGTTTTATTTTTTGGATTTAGGTTCATCATCAACATTGAATAGAAATGATTCAATCACAACAAATCTCTTTTAAAAATATAAAATAAAATTGCACTATGAAATTTGTTGATAATAATGTACACAGATGTAAGAATTTAATGATCAAGAGCAATATCTCACTACAAATATCTCGGTCTATAGCCGCGTTTAAAAGACGTGGCTATAGACCCCAAAAATGCGGCTATAGGATAGAGCCGCGTTTCCTATAGCCGCATTTACAAACCCGGCCTAAGTACCGCAGCAACAGACCTATGGCCGCGTTTATCAAAAACTGGTAGATATATTAGGACCTATAGCTGCGTTTTTAAAAACCGCGGCTATAGCCCGCTTTGAGCTGCATTTAAAACGCAGCTATAGGTTTTCCTAAAAACAAAAAAACAAAAACAAAAAAAAAATTCTGGGTTTTTTTTTCCAAGAAAATTCAAAATTCAAATTAAAAAAATCAATATTAATCACAAATCTAAAAAATTCAAAATCCAACGCAACATACTCACAATACAAACACACCCAAAAAATTCAAAATCAAACACAACATATTCACAATACAAACAAACCCAAAAAATTAAAAATCAAACACAACCCCAGAAATTCAAAATCAAACACAACGTGCTCCTAAATATAAGAACACAAACCCATTTTCTTACTAGCACAAATTCAAGCACAGATCAGCAACACAATATCACAATATCAGCAATCAAGCACAGATTCACAACGTAATCACAATATCAGCAACACAAACACGGCTCAAAGTCTAACCTGTAGCCACGTTTTACAAAAACGAGACTAAAAAACGCGGCTTAAAACCGCGTTTTTTGTAGTGTCTTGAACATATCTATAAAACTACGGAGTGTGTGTGCGTGTGTTTGTATTTGACCTAGGCCTATAATTATGTCATGTTGCTTTCCATTGGAGCTAGAAATAGGCTTTATGGCATCAACAATAAGATAATTATAGTTTATTTGTATGAACCTGGACATAAAAGGTTTGTTGGGGTTTATGTTCTAAAATCTAATTTATTGACATGTTAAAAATAATTAAATTGTTAGGTAAATTACAATATTGGTTTCTATCATTTACATCATATGTCAATTTAGACCTTAACCTTTTAATCGTGTCAATTTAGTTCCTAACATTTTTAATACTGGGTCAATTTAGTCATTGTCATTGTCCTTAGGATTAAAAAAGCTAATGTGTCAAATAGAATAATGAAAAATTATTTTCTATAGCACATTAACGACCAACTGTACCACCACATCATATTAATTTCTTTTTTTTAAACCCAAATTAACATGTTCACAATCAAACTCACACACAATAACAAACACACACACACACACACACACACACAAATCATCGCAACAACCAAATTATGTTTCAATCTGTAATATTTTAATTTACCCAATTAACAAAAAAAAAAAAAAAAAAAATTTTGTATGATATACAAAACCAGATTTTCCAGCAAGGTTGTAGTTTTATTATAGAATAACTTGGTTTGGAGAAAGTTAACAATGCAGCATGTAGTAGATTAGCAAGTTGGACATTATCATAATGATATATACAGTAAACTAGTAGTATTCTTGTTGTTGTTTTTGGTTTTTTATTTTATTTAGTAGTTGTCTTGTTAAAACAAGCAACCATTTATCAAAAAAAAGAAGAAAAATAAACTGACACAACAACTACGGGTTGAGAACTTTTAATTTCCTAGGATTTCTAATGAGTATAAAGATTACCACCAAAGAAAATGAGTTAATTAGCAAACTTTCATCCAAGATATTTGTCAAGTTGTCAGGCAGATCAATCTATATAAATGAAATGATTAATCTTGTTGTTATCAAAGTCTTTAAACTAGGAAATGAATTTCTCCCCAAAAAATGAATTTGGATAATGAAAAATTCTAGACTTAGAAAGATTAAATTAACAATAAAATCACATGGGAATGTTGAAAACATCTAACATGCATTTAATCTTTGCAAGAGGAACTTACTTGCTCAAACATACCTACCATGAAAATTCTATAATGTTAAAGTACTGAAGGTAAGCCAAACCCGTGTTATATATATATATATATATATTTTATAAGGATATCTTGCAAGTAGCAACAAATATCTAAAAAAAATTATTGATGGGGTACTACGTAAATGTCTAATGAGAGTCCTACTGGTACCTAACTTTTGAGAGTCCTTATTATTTCTTCCTATCTTTTCTACTAATTTTCTTATCTTTATTAATTTGAGTAGTCCTAGTCATCTAGGTATCTTATCTCTATTTGAATACTTGAATAGTTATCTAGTAATTATATCTAGTTATTTTAGGATATTGTTACTCTTTAAATAAACGTTCATGGCCTTAGGCCAAGTGTTGAAGAATTTGCTATNTTAAAAAAAAAAAAAAAAAAGAAATCAAGCTTAAAATTTTTCCCAGAAAACAAACTTGGCCTTATCAAATTAAAAGGCCTAATTCTTTGTGATCCCTTTGGGTTTTTCCGTTAGTCTTAGTCTTTTGCTCAATAGATAAACTGCCAAGTCCAAGTTCTTGCCTCTTTCCTTTGGCTGCTTTTTTCATTTTCAAGTTCTTTGGTACCAAAGTTTGGGTTTTGTTAGAATGAACTCATCATGAAGTCCTAAGAAGGTCTCGGTGTCCTATTTGTAAGTTTCTATTAACTGTAATTTTATAATTCAAATTTGGGCTTTTGATTTGAAAAATCCTGAATGTTTATTTGTTTATAGCTTGAATATGGATTTTTCCATATTGCATCGTTGTTAAGCAGGGTGGAGGTTTTGGGTACCTCTTGAACTTTGTGGAGGATTAGGCAGGTAATTTCTGGATGAGATGCTGACTCATGGGTGGCCAGCAACTCGTCAGCACTAAGCCTATGGCCCTAACCACCATCTTCACCATCTTGTTTGTGTAATCCTGATTGAAACTTGGAATGAATTTTTGGGAATAAATTGAATTTTCAGATGTAAGAAGACATTCAAATTTGATATAACTGGAGTGCCTTACTGTAACATGTTAATTTTGGAGTTTTTTTTTTTATAATGTAATATGACATGGCGGTACAATTTGCAGTTGATGTGGTATGGAAATTTTTATTATTATTATTCTGTTTGATACATCAACTTTTTTCATCCAATAAATAACGGCAATGACTAAATTGACACAGCATTGGAAAGGTTATGGATCAAATTGATACAATTGAAATGTTAAGGATTAAATTAAAATATAGTGTAAAGGATAGGAACCAACTTTGTAATTTATCCTAAATTGTTTAATTATATAAGACTATTTATAAATGAACTAATGGGACATTATCATAGTCCTTGAAATGCATTATATGTGATTTATGTGATTTAGTCATAGAAAATATAAATCACAAGTTCCTTGTAAACTCAAAACGTAGTTCATAGTCGGTGATGAAATTAGCATTTCATTTGCGAAGACTATAAACTTCAACTAATATGGCTTGTCTTGATCATAGAAGCGGAGACCTCTAGTTGATGTGTTGATGTGTCTTAAATGTTAAGACATATTGAATTGGACCGGTGTGAGATTAATTATTCAATCAACAACTGTCACCTGAATAATTTATCTCACGACTTCTAATTTCATAGACTCTCAATCTTGAGAAATAGTGAACCCAATCATTAAATGTAGGTTATTTTGATATATCAGAAGTGAGATCTAATATTGACAGTCAAAACCTCAATATATTGGGTAACCATACGATTGAGAACTTTTAATTTCCTAGGATTTCTAATGAGTATAAAGATTACCACCAAAGAAAATGAGTTAATTAGCAAACTTTCATCCAAGATATTTGTCAAGTTGTCAGGCAGATCAATCTATATAAATGAAATGATTAATCTTGTTGTTATCAAAGTCTTTAAACTAGGAAATGAATTTCTCCCCAAAAAATGAATTTGGATAATGAAAAATTCTAGACTTAGAAAGATTAAATTAACAATAAAATCACATGGGAATGTTGAAAACATCTAACATGCATTTAATCTTTGCAAGAGGAACTTACTTGCTCAAACATACCTACCATGAAAATTCTATAATGTTAAAGTACTGAAGGTAAGCCAAACCCGTGTTATATATATATATATATATATTTTATAAGGATATCTTGCAAGTAGCAACAAATATCTAAAAAAAATTATTGATGGGGTACTACGTAAATGTCTAATGAGAGTCCTACTGGTACCTAACTTTTGAGAGTCCTTATTATTTCTTCCTATCTTTTCTACTAATTTTCTTATCTTTATTAATTTGAGTAGTCCTAGTCATCTAGGTATCTTATCTCTATTTGAATACTTGAATAGTTATCTAGTAATTATATCTAGTTATTTTAGGATATTGTTACTCTTTAAATAAACGTTCATGGCCTTAGGCCAAGTGTTGAAGAATTTGCTATTGTACTGCAGTTAGTCTTCCACCCAAAGGAAGTCTTCTATCAATTTTCATCACTATTCCTATCAACTTGGTATTAGAGCATGCAAAAGATGACCACAGAGTCCCAATCTTTGGTTCATTTATGGGCGAAATTAAAGTGATGATATCTAGATCTTGTGACAAATCAGATGTTCTCTTAAACTCAATTTCAGATGAGCAAGGGACCTCATCACACACTAGAGAGAAATCAGATTAGTTAACTAGATTCAAAACTACAACACACGATCAACCATGACCCACCAAGCTGGATTTTCCAAAGTACTCGAGTGATGATCCAATGATTTGTCTTGACCGTGTAATGCAATATTTTGACTACCAAGGAATATTTGAAGACCATAAAGTCACGTTGGTGGCCTTTCATTTGGAAGGGGAAACGAATTAATGGCAACAATGAATAAAGAAGGTCACGAGGAGAAGATTGCAACCACTTGGGAAAATTTTAAAAAGTAGTTGCTGGTTTGATTTGGGCCAACTGAGGCAGAGGATTTTGACGAGGCTTTGTCTTAAATATGTCAAAATGGGACACTTAGGGAGTTCCAATAAGAGTTTGAGAGACTTGCTAATTAGGTCAATGGTTGGCCTCAAAAAGGCATTGGTGAGAGCATTCATGGGTGGACTAAAGGATAACATTGCTTCAGAAATTCTATTTTTCAAATCAAAAACACTCTTGGTGGCTATTGATTAGCTAGAATAGAGATGAGAGTCTGGATAGACAACGACGACAAAATAAGGCAGATTAGTCACAAACAAATAAGGCAGCCTTGTTAGAACAAAGCACCAATCCAACCAACACACTTAGACCAACGAGTCAAACAAACAGAATTGGAAATACCAAAAACATTTCTTGGGAGGAAACGCAAAGGCAAAGGGACAAATGGCTATGCTTCAATTCAATGAGGAGTTCATACTAGGACATCGCTGTGCAACTTCACAAGCCTTTGTCATTGAAGTTTGTCCACATCAAGAATTCTTAGAAGGTGGTGGAGGTGTGGCCTAGGATGACAAACCTTGTGGACAAGGTTCAACTTCAAGGGGAGGGGGGGGGAGGGCGAATTATAGGGTACTACATAATGTTTCATGAGAGTTCTACTACTACACAACTTTTGAGAGTTCTTATTGTTTTTTCTTATCTTTTCTACTAATTATCTTATCTTTATTTGAATAGTCCTAGTTATCTACGTATCTTATCTAGTTATCTTTATTTGAATATTTGAATAGTTATCTAGTAATTATATCTAGTTATCTTAGGAGATTGTCACTCTTTAAATAAATGTTTACGATATTAGACCAGGTGTTGAAGAATTTTCTATTTTATTGTTGTTTTTCTTCCACCCTAAAGAAGTCTTTTACCAATTTCCATCTCTATTCCTATCAACTACGTTCCCCATTACCCCTTGTTGGGTTCCATACGTTAAGCATTGCTAATGCTCTATAGTATTTGCTACCTTTTAACTCAACCAAGGCATAATATTCTATTCACATATGAAAATAAAGTATTAAAGTAGTAAAAAAAAAGGATCAAATTAAGCTAATTTAAAATAATTTAGTTTGACTTTGACTTTTAAATTGGAAGAAAAATTAATTATCAAGGTTAAAAATATCTCATAATTATATTCCATGGTGTCAAATTAAGATGTAAGAATTCAACACGGGGATATTCATCTTTACGAGTTTTGTCTAAGATCTGGGATTGTTCCCTCAATGAATTCTTCGTACCAACACTAATCCCAAAATAGATCAGCTAGTGTGGAATTCACTTCTAGCTCTCCTCTTATAATTGAATTCAGTTTCAGCTATTTAATTAGCCATTAACTAATTAGTACTCAAATTAGATCTTAGTTCTCAGTTGCCCTAACCTAAAGAAAAAGACCAAAAACTAAAACGAATTAATTTGTTGTGTTAGGGTTTCTCCATCAAAGAATCTTTATTTTTATGTAAAAAATTTAGTATTTTACTTGTGTAGAAATTACTATTCCATCCTATGTGTTGTTGGGCCTAATTTTAAAGGCCTATTTTTACAAACAACAAAAACTTTTCAAATTAATCAAAATTTTGACCCATCTTGATATCTTTATTAAATTGAAGGTAATTGGGTAAGCATAGTTAAATTGTTAGAACAATTAATTTTCTAATAATTGGATAAATTTAAAAAAGTTGTGAAAATATGATAAGACTTTATTTATCCTAGACTTAATTAATACTACTAGGATTCTATTGAATAAGATAATTATATAGCTGAAACAGTAGCATATAAGAGCCATTTACTTGGGAAAAATGTTTGGACCCACCTCTCTCAACTCCACTGCTCAATCTCAGACAACCTCTCTCTCTTGATTAAGAAATCTTCCAAGAATTTCTCCAATTTCCAGTAATATCTCTCTCTCTTGTTGTTGTGTTGTTTTATGGTTGTATTTTAGTTATGTAATTGAAAAATATATCCAACAATGGCATATAAAAACCATTTTCTTGGGCTCCAACACTCACTCTCACACAAACTCCTATCTCTCCTAATAAGAAAGCTTCCAAGAACCTTCTCTCTCTCTCTCTCTCTCTCTCTCTCTCTCTCTCTCTCTCTCTTTATAATAATATTTGACTTACTTCTAGTACTTTTTTACTGAAATATGTCATTTGTTTTAAATATACAATAACAAATGGTAGTGAATTTTAATCTTCACATTTTATTTAGTTAGTTAGTGATATAGCAGTCTCTCATTAAAACAAAATGTGATTCCTTTTTAAAACACTAAACATGAGGAATATGGTAATAATTGCAAAAATAATAAACCAAATAACTTACCAAATTTGCGTTGAGAGTATCAAATCAGGGAGAGATCGTCCACAAGGAAGATGCTCAAGAAACTTATCAAGCAAGAAAAATTATGACTCAATGAAAAACTAATGATTATTGTGCAAAAAAAGTAATGGTGCATGTAGCGCTTACAAATTTTACTAACAGCATTTACTACATTTGTATAAAATATAGAAATTTTTTAAAGACAAAATGAATTTTTTTTAAAAGTTAAAATTGACAAAATCTAATTAAGACAGATTATGTTTAGCAAAATTTAATATAAAAAACATAATTAATAATCATTTATCTCAAAAATGAAAAGAATGAATTTTAAATAAATAATTTATAATATAGAAAGTTATATATATATATATATTATTTAGTTTTTTTTAGAAAAATAAATATTATTTAGTTGATATATAAAAATACTACGCCTAAACTATTTGGTGGGTGTCTAAGCTTACCAATAAAAATCAATTAAAAAATTCAAGGCGGTAAATATTCTTACCACGGAGAAAGAGCACTGTTTTGGTAAAATTTCAAGGTGGTAAAATCAATAATTATGTACTAAATTCTTTAATTAAAAGAAACTATTAACAAATTTTCATGGAGTAAAATATTTGGCTCTCCAGCCAACTAAACAAGATTGACTAATTATTGCCGCACGTGAGATAGATCAACACTTAATCCTTCCTTTCTCACAAAACATCACTTTTAAACAAAAATCAAATCTTTGTTCCCTATAATAATTTGATAGAAGCAAGGCTAGTAGCCTAGTCGCTACTCTACCTTCCACATGAAAAGTTCATGAAAACAATTTCCTCAAAAAACAAAAATTTAATCTATTTTCATTTGAACCTTGAAAAAGACATAATTTTTGGGTTTCCATAATAGATAATTATGAAACATTATGCTTTAGCCCAACGTATAATAAGCCGAATGTATAGCCAACAAACATTTTACAAATTACATTTTGCCTCTTGAGGGAGCGCTGCACAATTTCTTCAATCAAATCCTCTCTCTGCGTCAGGTTGAAGGAGAGTCAAATGGCCAGTATTTGGGCCTTCACTATTTTCAATTGGTGATGTCTATCGTCTATATATGTACATATGGAGAATTAAGCAATGGGCTTCAGCTCAAGCAAAAAGATGTATGGTTACCCACAAGAAGACAATAACAAAATGCCCAAAAGCCCATCACCGTAATCTCTTACATCCCCCTTAAGAATGCTTTTGATTGAGTGAGGAAATGAGGCATCGAAAAAACTCTATGTAGACATATTTTACATAAGGTATTACGTTGTGATTGAAGCAGTATTATTTTAATATAAGTTAATCAATGAAACTTCTTTTATTATGTATCAATTATAACTTTTTTTTGAGAGAGAATACTAATTTCAACTTAACATTTTCGTATATTGCGAAAGCGAGTATGTTTCTAGCCTTATNCCTCCATCTGCCCTAACGTGGGTCTGTCTCTGGCGCATGGCATGACATAAGAGTGAATAAATTTTTTTTTTTAAATGATGCACTAGTCATTTATATAAATGCAATAAAATTTCTTAAAATTTATGGGGACCATTAGTTAAATTTAGTATATAATTTTTTTATAAGGATTTTCGAAAGAGGGAGCATAATGCATATCTAGCAATTTCAATGTGTGTGCAATATATATTTATATTATTTCATTCCAAGCCATAAAACCTCATTTTGTTTACACATTTTATATTAATGACATCAAGCATTGTTTATCTATAATACTTGGGTAATCGTTAATAGACACATGGCATAAAAGGGAGCATAATTCATATCTAGCAATTTGAAAGATTAAAATGATGCAAGGATCATGAGTTAGAAATTTTTATTTGGGGTTAGGTATTAATTGATGTATTAGTCGAGACAAACTCCCCAACAAACCACCTATGAGCTCTCTCTCTCTCTCTCTCTCTCTCTCTCTCTCTCTCTCTCTCTCTCTTCCCCTCTCTCTCTCTCTCTCTCTCTCTCTCTCTCTCTCTCTCTCTCTCTCTCGACTTTGTTGTTTTCTTGTTTTCTTGTAAGTAGTAATAATAATAATATAGGTGTACACTAAAGGATGAGAATTTACTTTTGCCAAATCCATTGTGCTCTATTTTTTTCCATTTTCAATTTTTCTTTGAGATGGACCTTTGTAACAATTTTGTGTTTTTTAATTTATGACCAAATCAGTAATAATTTGTGTGTTTGTTGAAATTTGCCTTTGAGATGGAGTGTGTAATATGTTTTTGTTTCATTAACACCAAATTTGTTAAACATATGTTTGTGTTTTATTATTGCCAAAGTTGTTATGATTTGTAGAACATATATTTGTAGAATATATACTCAATAATATTTATGTATTTCTTTAACATGCATCCATTGAATGAAATTGCCTTTGAGTTTAAATAGATAGCATTTGATGTAAAACTTCTAACTCATCATATTTTATTTAGGTTGTCTTAATTGAAAATGTCTTGACAATAATTTTTCTTTTTCTAGAAGGATGGTGTTAAGTCTATTCCTTTTGGGCTTTATCCTAGAGTGCGTCCTAGATTTCCTAATAATTGGATAAATTTAATAAAGTTGTGAAAATATGATAAGATTTTATTTATTCTAGACATAATTAATGCTACTAGGGTTCTATTGAACAAGCTAATTTTATAGCTGAAATAGGTGGCATATAAAACTCATTTACTTGGAAAAAAAAGTTTGGATCTGCCTATCTACCTCCACTACTCAGTCTTAAACAACAACCTCTCTCTCTTGATCAAGAAATCTTCCAAGAATTTCTCTCATTTCTGATAATATCTCTCTCTCTCTCTCTCTCTCTCTCTCTCTCTCTCTCTCTCTCTCTCTCTTGTTGTTGTGTTGTTTTAGGGTTGTATTTTAATTATGTAATTGAGAAATATATCCAACAGTGGCATATAAAAACCATTTCTTTGGGCTCCAACACCCACTCTAAGACAAACTCTTATATATATATTATTTAGGTTTTTTTAGAAAAATAAATATTATTTAGTTGATATATAAAAATACTACGCCTAAACTATTTGGTGGGTGTCTAAGCTTACCAATAAAAATCAATTAAAAAATTCAAGGCGGTAAATATTCTTACCACGGAGAAAGAGCACTGTTTTGGTAAAATTTCAAGGTGGTAAAATCAATAATTATGTACTAAATTTCTTTAATTAAAAGAAACTATTAACAAATTTTCATGGAGTAAAATATTTGGCTCTCCAGCCAACTAAACAAGATTGACTAATTATTGCCGCACGTGAGATAGATCAACAATTAATCCTTCCTTTCTCACAAAACATCACTTTTAAACAAAAATCAAATCTTTGTTCCCTATAATAATTTGATAGAAGCAAGGCTAGTAGCCTAGTCGCTACTCTACCTTCCACATGAAAAGTTCATGAAAACAATTTCCTCAAAAAACAAAAATTTAATCTATTTTCATTTGAACCTTGAAAAAGACATAATTTTTGGGTTTCCATAATAGATAATTATGAAACATTATGCTTTAGCCCAACGTATAATAAGCCGAATGTATAGCCAACAAACATTTTACAAATTACATTTTGCCTCTTGAGGGAGCGCTGCACAATTTCTTCAATCAAATCCTCTCTCTGCGTCAGGTTGAAGGAGAGTCAAATGGCCAGTATTTGGGCCTTCACTATTTTCAATTGGTGATGTCTATCGTCTATATATGTACATATGGAGAATTAAGCAATGGGCTTCAGCTCAAGCAAAAAGATGTATGGTTACCCACAAGAAGACAATAACAAAATGCCCAAAAGCCCATCACCGTAATCTCTTACATCCCCCTTAAGAATGCTTTTGATTGAGTGAGGAAATGAGGCATCGAAAAAACTCTATGTAGACATATTTTACATAAGGTATTACGTTGTGATTGAAGCAGTATTATTTTAATATAAGTTAATCAATGAAACTTCTTTTATTATGTATCAATTATAACTTTTTTTTGAGAGAGAATACTAATTTCAACTTAACATTTTCGTATATTGCGAAAGCGAGTATGTTTCTAGCCTTATGAGAAGTCAATAGGGAATTTTTTTTTTTTTTTTTATAAAAAAAACTATAAGATATTTCTAATTGAGAACACTCTTGTACGCTCTTCTTAGGGCTATGAGAGGTTTTCCCCAACACAGTTGGATCAATTAGGGCTATTTTTTTTTTTTGGAAGTAAATAATATACTAACATTTTTAATTTTAAGTAGTTCATGTGGCAATCCACATATTAAGTAATTGTTGTAGTGACAATGAATTTGATTTCTTTCTTGTTTGATGTGGACAATGAATACAAATATTGGTACAATAATAACATAAATTAAAAATTAATCTTTATTTCTCTCTCTCTCTCTCTCTCTCTCTCTCTCTCTCTCTCTCTCTCTCTTCTTTTTTTTTTTTTTTTCTCCTTTTGGGTAATGGAAATAGAGAAATGAATAAATAAACAAAAACTTAAACCCTAACCCACGCTTTTGTTGCCCATAAACTATTTTCAAAAGTCAAAATTAACTCATTTTTAGTCTTATAGCTTGTTTGGATGGAGGGTAGAAAGAGAGAGAGTGGAGGGGAATAAAGTAAAGTTAACTAAAAATAAGTTAATTTTATGCTATATCTACTCTTTCCTACTCTACTCCCTCTTCCTCTCTTTCTCCTTCTCCCTCGATCCAAACGTGCAACTTTCAGTTTTACTATTCTCATTTCTTAAGCCCTAAATAAATTAGCAACGACGAACAAAGCAAAAGAGGAAACTTGGTGAAGAAAGACTGTACTGACCGGCAATCATAGAGCACGAGGCTATCACCATCGAAGCAAATGAAAAACACGTCCTCTTCGTCCTTCTTTTTCCTCGGCGGTGGTGACGTTATGATCATCTTCAGCTGACCTCTCGGTGGTCGACCTCGCTTTCTCTTCACCACCACCACCGTCTTCATCATAATAGTAGTAGTAGTATCTAGCACTACGGGAAGGGGAGGAGGCTCCACCTTGTTCTGCATCGTTGTTTTTGTCATCATCATCATCATCATCAACTCCACCGCCGCCTTGGAAGAGTCCTCCGTTGCTGCCGGTGTAGCTCCGACGAGTTGGGAACCATCAATATGACATTGATCGACGCTCATGATGAGGTCCACGTTGATGTAAAATGAAAGAAGAAAGCGATAAACTAAAACAAAAGGAAACAGAGTTGGACTGAAACTCTACATCTTCATTTGATAATGAAATGGCCATAATATAGGCTAAAAACAAACGGTTACAAACACAAATATAGGCACCACTAAGATCATGCTAAACAACTCCTACAAACCAGGAAACAAATAGAAACAAACTACTAAACTCCTAAAGACTAGGACAACCCAAATCCATTCTAACATGTGCTGCACTAATTTATTCAACAATCCCTCCCTTAAACTGATGTTCCACACATAACATCAGTTTAATAAGACTCAAACTTTGAAGTGCCATCCCTCAGATAAAGTCCTTTGAACTGCAAACACCAAGTAGCTCCCTGAGCTTCTGAAATGCTGGAAATTTGAGAGGCTTTGTTAGAATATTAGCAATCTGATCTTCACTTTTGCAGTAAACTAGATTAATAACTCCATCATTCGTGAGATCCCTCAAGAAATGATACTTCACATCTATATGCTTGCTTCGACCATGTAAAACAGGATTCTTTGACAGCTTTATAGCTGAATTGTTGTCACAATAAATAAGAGTAGGCCTATCTTCTTTAAACTGCAACTCTTCAAGAATCTTCTTCAGCCAAATAGCTTGACAAGCACAAGCTGTTGCTGCAACAAATTCAGCTTCAGTGGTTGACAATGTGACGATTGCCTACTTCTTTGATGACCATGAAACAGCTCCTGTTCCCAACATGAAAATATACCCAGATGTGCTTTTTCAATCATCAGAATCTCCTGCATAATCACTATCTGTAAAGCCGAACAAATCTGACTTTTCTCCCTTTTTAAAGAACAGCCCAAAATCCTTAGTACCTTGCAAGTACCTAAGAATTCTTTTTGCAGCCAAAAGATGAATCTTTGTTGGACACTCCATGTATCTACTAATGACACTTACAACATGCATTATATCAGGCCTTGTTGCAGTCAAATACATTAAGCTCCCCACAATCTGCTTGTAAAGAGTATTGTTAACCTTCTTTCCTCCATCATCCTTGTTTAGCTTCAAACCAAACTCAGAAGGTGTATTCACAGGATTACAATCCTTCATCTAAAACTTGTCCAAGATTTCTCCCACATACTTCTTTTGAGAAATAAGAATGCCAGTAGAGGACTGCAACACTTCTATGCCAAGAAAGTAATGCATCATGCCAAGATCAGACATTTCAAATTCAGCCATCATAGATTTCTTAAAGATTTCAAACATGGCTATATTACTTCTAGTATAGATTAGATCATCTATATAAGCAAACAATGAGCATTTTCCCTCCATCATCAACTTTTTGAAAAGTGTATGTTCATAAGGACATTTTTGAAATCCTTCCTTCAAAAAATAAGTTTCTATATGATTATACCAAGCCCTTGGGGCTTGTTTTAATCCATATAGAGCCTTCTTTAGTCTATACATTTTATGCTCATTTTCAGATTTCACATAACCAGGAGGTTGATCGATAAATACCAGTTCCTTCAAATCTCCATGGAGGAACGCTGACTTCACATCCAGCTGGAAGATAGGCCATGAATTCTGAGCTGCTAATGCAATCACCAATCTGATTGTGTCATGCCTTGCAACTGGAGCAAAAACTTCTTTATAATCAACACCAAACTCTTGCTTATAGCCCTTGGCCACCAAGCGTGCCTTATACTTGTCGACTTCACCATTTTCCTTCAGCTTTGTCTTGTAAACCCACTTCACACCAATTGTTTTGTGCCCTTCGGGAAGATCAGATAACTCCCAAGTGTCATTCTTTTCAATGGTTGCAATTTCAGCATCCATAGCCTTCCGCCATTTTGATTCTTTGACAGCACTTTCAAACATTGTAGGATCACAATCTGAAAATAGAGCAAAATGAGTGAGTGGGTCTTCAGATTGATCAATTCCAGTTACCTCATAATCATACATCCATGCTGGCCTCCTTCGAACATGATGAGAACGTGATTCAGCTGCTGCTTCTGGTGCTATTGGAGTGACTTCAGAGGCTACAGGAGTTTCATTTTGAGGATTTTCAAATGCATTAGTTGCTGGAGCAAGGTGTTGCTGCGGCTGGTTTACTTCATCATCTTCTTCTCCATCAAAACTAGCTGGAATTAGCTCTCCAACTACATTTTTGCTCCATTCCCAGATTTGATCTTCATAAAAAACAACGTCTCGACTGATAAGTATTTTCTTAGTGTTAGGATTGTAAAGCTTATAAGCTTTTGACTGATCACTAACACCGAGAAAAATACATTTTTCTCCTTTGTCATCTAGCTTCTTCCTCTTCTGATTTGGAATATGGGCATATGCAACACACCCAAAAATTCTAAAGTGATCAACAGCTGGTTTCCATCCGCTCCATGCTTTCTCTAGTGTCATATTTTTAACAGCAAGTGTGGGACTTCTATTCAATATATGAATGCTCCAGTTAACTGTTTCAGGCCAAAAACTCTTTGGAATACAACTCCTAATTAAAAGACTTCGCACCATATTTAGAATAGTGCGATTCTTCCTTTCACAAACACCACTCTGTTGGGGCGTATAAGCTACTGTAAGCTGCCTCTTTATTCCATGAGTCTCATAGAAACTTGCAAATTCATGTGAGTTATATTCTCCACCACGATCTGTACGTAGAGTTTTTATGGGACTGCCAACTTCTTTCTCAACTAGCGCTTTATAGCTTTTAAAGGCTAGAAAGGCTTCAGACTTCTCTTGCAAAAAATAAACCCAGCTTTTGCGACTAAAATCATCAATGAAGGTAAGTATATATCTCTTACCTCCATTAGAATGTGGAGTTATTGGCCTGCAAATGTCAGAATGAACAAGCTCCAGTGCAGCCTTCGCCCTCCATGATTTCCCTTGTGGAAATTGATTACGGTGTTGTTTGCTAACAACACATTCTTCACAAATTTCAGAAGGAGCTATAATTTGAGGAAGACCAGTCACCATATTCCTTTGTTGTAAAGTTTTCAACCCGCCAAAGCTAAGATGCCCATAGCGAAAATGCCATAGCCATTCCTTCTCTCCCAATCTTGCAGAAAGACATGAGTAAGCGGTGTCATGAAGATACAATGGAAACATTCTATTGGCTGTCATGTTGACTTGAGCTATCAAGCCCAACTTCTCATCTTCAATTCTACAACTCCATTTTTGATAGAGATTCCATATCCCTTTTCTTGTAGCTGACCAATACTGAGTAAATTTGTTCTCAAATCTGGAACAAAGAGAACATTAGAAATAGTTTGAATAGAACTTCTGTTGGTTTGAATTGCTACCTTTCCCTTTCCCATAACAGAGACTGTAGAGCCATCACCGAACTTCACAACATCACGAAAGGCTTCATCCAATTCAGAGAATACAGACTTCTCTCCACTCATATGGTTGCTGCAGCCAGTGTCTAAGTACCACAAGAATTTCTTGTGGGTTTCCTCCTTGCCGTGACAAGCCATCAACAAAGACACTTCTTCTTCCTTCTCGGCAAAATTGGACTGCTTTCCACCATCTCTCCTTAGATTAGTATGACACTCTGACTTGTAGTGGCCAAACTTGTGACACCTATAGCATTCAACTCTTGATTTGTCTGCTGACTTTGACTTAGAAGATGTTGAATGATTGTTGTTGTTGTCATGGCTTTTTCCTCTCCCTTGAGAATCAAAATCTTCAGATTTATAATTTGAGTGTCTACCATCAATGCCGCCTCTACCTCTGCCTCTTCCTCGTCCTTGACCTCCTCCTTTTGATGCCAAGGCTTGTAAAGCTTGCTCTTCTTTGTCTTGCCAATTCATTTTCTGCTCATGAACCAACAAAGAACTCTGCAATTCATCAATGGACATACTGTCAGTGTCTTTAGATTCCTCAATCGAACAAACAGCATAGTTGAATTTTGTTGTCATCGAACGAAGAATCTTCTCAATGATAGTGACATCTGCCATTTTGTCACCATGAATTCTCATCTTATTTGCGATTGTCATTGTCTTGGAAAAGTAATCTGACACCGATTCTCCAGACTTCATGTGTAAAGTTTCGAAATCGCCTCGAAGTGCTTGAAGCTGTGCCCTCTTTGCCTTTACTGTCCCCTCATACTTCTTCTTCATAGAATCCCAGATCTGCTTGGAAGTTTCTTTACAAAGAATGGTTTCCAGGATGGAACGATCAATTGCCTAGAAGAGATAATTCTTTGCTTTGAGATCCTTCAACTTCCGCCCTTCAAGCTCCACCTTCTGTGCATCTGTCAGCTCAACACCTGCTGCTAGTTCTACTACTCCAGAAACAACAACTGTCCAATATTCTTTGGACCTCAAAAAATTCTCCATGAGCATGCTCCAATGGTCATAGTGACCATCAAAGCGTGGGATTGCCGCCTGCACAAAATTTGAATCTGAAGCCATCAATACTGTTTGGTGACTCTTTCTCTCTTGCTTTTCTCACTGGCTCTGATACCACTGATGTAAAATGAAAGAAGAAAGCGATAAACTAAAACAAAAGGAAACAAAGTTGGACTGAAACTCTACATCTTCATTTGATAATGAAATGGCCATAATATAGGCTAAAAACAAACGGTTACAAACACAAATATAGGCACCACTAAGATCATGCTAAACAACTCCTACAAAGCAGGAAACAAATAGAAACAAACTACTAAACTCCTAAAGACTAGGACAACCCAAATCCATTCTAACGTGTGCTGCACTAATTTATTCAACACACGTCTCTGCTTTGCTCCGACAAATTGTTAAAGAACTAGATGTGGCAGTGCTTCATGCTACCAAAATGAGGTTACAAAATTTTTATTTAATAATGAGACAGTAGCATTCCGTGGTAAGCCTGTGTGATAGATTTGCAAACCTTGACCATTACCAACATAAACTTGATTAGAACCAATGCTTTCTTCGGTACCAAGAGAACGTTGGCTAAATCTGAGCTAATATGATGCGTGGAGCCTGAGTCAGGAGGAGTGGTGAAATAGGCTACCATTTGATTGTTGGACGGACTCTCATAAGCAGTCAAGAGCTAGCAGAATGGCCAATCTTGTGGCATACTTGACAAGTGTGATGATTATAAGTAGATGGAGGAAAGCCTTAAACACCATGACCCTGCCCCCTGCCTCGAGATCATCACCAGATTGAGAGAAAGAGTAAGAGTAGTACTGAGAGGGACCATTCTTCAATCAGTGACCACGTCCACGAGGCCACAGACCAACCATTAGTGGTGGTGTTATCTTGGTCACCGTGTTAGCAGTAGGATAAATAGCATCATCGGATTGGGTGTAGCTGTTCTATAGGTTGTTCATGGGTGAGTAGATGACCATAGAGCTCTTCAAGAGTCATAGGATCAACTCGGGTTGTAACAGAGGTGACTAGGGAGTCATAATCCACGCTTAATCCATGCCTTGGATTGAGATATTCTCAAAATCGTCGAGAGGTTGATCATGAGCAACAGCCAAAGTATCAACTAGTTGCTCTACTTTTTGAAAGTAGTCAGCAATTAATAGACAGAGTGCCCTTATTAATGGTTGATAACTGATAACGGACCTGCATAATCCTTGCCTTAATTAGACTTGGAGGAGAAACTGCTATCAAGAGTGGTCCATATAGCATGAGAAGTGGGAAGCTAGGTTGCACGGACACGCCATTTTTGGCGTCGTGTCCGTGTCCGACACATGTCGGACACCGGAACGGCCACGACGCGCCAAATTCCGGTGTCCGGCAGTGTCCCTTTTTCTTTTTTTCTTTTTTTCGTTTCTCCCACACGGCGCCGACGCGGCGCCGACACGAATCTGACGCGTCCGACACGCCAGCAGTGAAAAAAAAAAAAAAAAAAAAAAAAACAAAACACACAGATTTTGACAGGTGGACTTAGCATCACTGTTGATTTTGTGATAACCCTAACCCAATAAAACCAATTTAGACTCATTCTGACTGAAATTTGAAACACATCTCAAAAAGTTCTTCAAGTTTAGACTCACCACTCACTTTGACTGATAACCCCGCTGCCCTCTGTACTTCGCCGGAGTTAAATCGGCCAGATCGGCGAGCTCCAACGTCGACGCCGTGCCGCCTGTCCTCTGTCCCTTCCGATCTCTCTCTCTCTCGGCGTGGACAATAGGTCCGAGCTCTCTCTCTCTCTCTCTGTTTTTTTTTTTTCACTTTCTGGTGAATGCACTAATGGGGGGTGTTCTGTTGGTCCATTACTTATATAAGTTATAAACTTATAATGCGTTTTGTTTTGTCATTTGTGTGTGTGTGTGTTTTTTTTTTTCATATAAGTTATAACTTATATGTTATAAATTTGTTTTTTGTGTGTAGTTTTATTTATTTATTAAAGTTAAATATTGTAGGTGATTTTACTCAAATGAATACCGAAATTGAAAGCAAAAATTATCAGCTGAGGTAGCTGGTGCTCCTCTATGGAAATATGTTACTAAGTTAGAAAAAGCAAGTGTTGGTGGTGGGAATGTATCTTTCAAATGTAACTATTGTGAAAAAACTTTCAAGGGGTCTTATTCAAGGGTGAAGGCACACTTGTTAAAATTGTCTAACTTTGGAATACAAGCATGTGCCAAGGTTGGAGATGAGAATCAAATTGAAATGCATAAATTAGAAAATGCATATGAGGAATCTTCGCGTAGATTGAAGAAGCCTAGGCTAGTGTCTTTACCATCTGATTCTCCTACTAGTCCTAATTTGGAGTAAGGAGAGTAGTACAGCTACAAGTCATCAATTTTTTCCAAAAAAAAAAGGGACTGGGAATTCTCCTTTGGAGAGGGCTTTAAACAATCAATGTCGAGAGCAATTAGATTCTCTTATTGCTAGGACATTTTATTCTGCTGGTTTACCCTTTCACTTTGCTAAGAACCCATATTGGATTGAGATGATCAAATTTGCAGCTAATAATAATTTAGCGGGCTATGTTCCTCCGGGTTACAATAAATTAAGAACAACTCTGTTGCAAAAAGAGAGGGCACATATTGAGACGTTGTTGAGGTCAATTAAAGAACTTGGAAAGAAAAGGGTTTAAGCATTGTAAGTGATGGGTGGACAGATGTACAAAAAAGGCCACTCATCAATTTTATGGCTACATCAGAGAAAGAGCCACTTTTTATCAAATCCATTGATGGTACCAAAGAGTACAAAGCATTTCATTGCTGATTTGTTTCTAAAGGTCATTGAAGAGGTTGGGCATGAACATGTTGTCCAAATTATTACTGATAATGCATCTGTTATGAAGGCTGTAGGGTCTATTGTTGAAGCTGAATATCCTCATATTTTTCGGTCACCTTGTGTTGTGCATACCCTAATTTGGCCTTGAGGAATATATGTGCACCTAAGAACTCTTTGCAGAATGAGGTTGCATATAATGAATGTAACTGGATTGCACAAGTTTCAAATGAGGCAACTTTCATTCGTATTTTCATCACAAATCATTCTATGAGATTAGCAATTTTTAATTCATATTCCCCTTTGAAGTTACTTGCTGTTGCTGAAACACGATTTGCTTCAATAATCATCATACTTAAAAGATTGTATCAAGTAAAACAAAATCTTCGAAATATGGTCATTAGTGAGGAATGGATGTCATACAGAGAAGATGATGTGGGAAAAGCTCAAACTGTGAGGGATTATGTTTTGAATGATTTGTGGTGGGACAAGGTTGCATATATTTTGAGATTCACAGAACCTATTTATGAGATGCTTCGAGTGGCTGACACGGATGCACCTATTCTCCATAAGGTGTATGAAATGTGGGATTCCATGATAGAAAATGTGAAGAAAGAAATATACCGGCATGAAGGCAAGGAAGACTATGAGGAGTCTCCATTCTATGATGTGGTACACAATATACTCATTGAACGGTGGACTAAAAATTGCACACCACTTCATTGCCTAGCCCACTCCTTGAATCCGAAGTAATTTTTCTATCTCTTTAATCCTTTCGTTTATATTCTTTAGGCATTTCCAAACAAATAAACTAAACTCATTAGTTGTACTTATTTATTTGCTTTTAACTAGGTATTATACTAATCAATGGATTGAGGAAGTCAGAGGCCGTGTTGCGCCACATAAGGATGCTGAAATTTCTACGGAGAGAAACAAGTGCCTCAAAAGGTTCTTTCCTGATCCTGATGATAGGAAGAATGTTAATGTGGAGTTTGGTTTGTTTTCAGGAGTTAAGGCTTATGATGATGATAACATGGTGGATAGGTGGACCTATGATCCATTGCTTTGGTGGTCAACTTATGGGTCCAATTTACCTGTGCTTCAAACTTTAGCTCTAAAGCTTCTTGGACACCTTGCTCATCATCATGTGCTGAGAGGAATTGGAGTACATATGGCTTCATCCATTGTATGAGGAGAAATAGAATTACTCCTAAACGTGCTGAAGATTTAGTGTTTGTTCATTCTAATCTTCGACTTCTTTCAAGAAGGAGGCCCGAGTACACTACTGGAGAAACTAAGAAGTGGGACATTGGTGGAGATAATTGGGATGGACCATTTGGAGGACCTGGGTTGCTTGAGATTGCTTATCTCACACTAGATGAGCAAGAGATGGAGACAAGTATTGCTGAGGATGATAATTATGTTGATGATGATGATTTTGTTGTTCTGTGATAATTTGAAAGTTTAAAACTTGTTATCCTTTTATGTTTATAGTTTGACGTTGAACTTGTTATCATTTTGTGTTTTTAGTTGATGTTGAACTTGTTATCCTTTTATGGTTTGTACTCTAAACATTATGTGTATTATTGTACCACTTTGGGTGTTGTTTACTTATTTGTAGTTTTTATATAACTTAAATTCTAGACATAAATGTATTTTATGTCTAAAAACATTAAAAAAATATGCCTAAATATAAAATTTAATTAATTATTTAACCCGTAACCGCCGTGTCCGCCGTGTCATGTCCTTATTTTTCAAAAATTGCCGTATTCTCGTGTCCATGTCGTGTCCGTGCAACTTAGGTGGGAAGTCCAACAACATGGGTAACAAGAGATTCAGAGAGAGATGAGATTATATGGTAGAGAGAATAATCTGATCTTGTTGGACCCAGTGAGAAAATTTGGATTAGGGACTTGAGTAACCATCTGAGGAGTAGTGCCATCAACGTAGCCAAGAAGATGCTGACCACGAAGAAACTGATCTTTTTCATACTAGATTTCTTTTTAATGGTCACTGTTGAATTTTAATTGACTTATAAATGACACTCTTTTGTAGTGTCCAAATCTCCGAGAGCAAATATGGACCTAATAAGTGTAGATTTACGTCTTCAATTTTTGTTGGGCCTTAACTTGGGCCACACAATAGAGGACATAACTCCGAAAACAAATGCATTCAACTCTCCATAAAAGGGTCTAGAACTGGANGGGATGGACCATTTGGAGGACCTGGGTTGCTTGAGATTGCTTATCTCACACTAGATGAGCAAGAGATGGAGACAAGTATTGCTGAGGATGATAATTATGTTGATGATGATGATTTTGTTGTTCTGTGATAATTTTGAAAGTTTAAAACTTGTTATCCTTTTATGTTTATAGTTTGACGTTGAACTTGTTATCATTTTGTGTTTTTAGTTTGATGTTGAACTTGTTATCCTTTTATGGTTTGTACTCTAAACATTATGTGTATTATTGTACCACTTTGGGTGTTGTTTACTTATTTGTAGTTTTTATATAACTTAAATTCTAGACATAAATGTATTTTATGTCTAAAAACATTAAAAAAATATGCCTAAATATAAAATTTAATTAATTATTTAACCACCGGTAACCGCCGTGTCATGTCCTTATTTTTCAAAAATTGCCGTATTCTCGTGTCCATGTCCGTGTCCGTGCAACTTAGGTGGGAAGTCCAACAACATGGGTAACAAGAGATTCAGAGAGAGATGAGATTATATGGTAGAGAGAATAATCTGATCTTGTTGGACCCAGTGAGAAAATTTGGATTAGGGACTTGAGTAACCATCTGAGGAGTAGTGCCATCAACGTAGCCAAGAAGATGCTGACCACGAAGAAACTGATCTTTTTCATACTAGATTTCTTTTTAATGGTCACTGTTGAATTTTAATTGACTTATAAATGACACTCTTTTGTAGTGTCCAAATCTCCGAGAGCAAATATGGACCTAATAAGTGTAGATTTACGTCTTCAATTTTTGTTGGGCCTTAACTTGGGCCACACAATAGAGGACATAACTCCGAAAACAAATGCATTCAACTCTCCATAAAAGGGTCTAGAACTGGCATCAACGGTGTAGTTTTTTTGGAGGGTAGGCCTCATAGAAAAAGGGCCGGATTAGCTGTTACTCGAACCAGTTCTTATCTTTATTTTTTTGGAAGGTATCCTGTACTCTTTAGAAACCCAAGTAAGGCATCATGCATATTTTACATTTTTTTTTCTTCACAAGATCCACAACTTTCCTTAAAATAAAAATAAATAAATAAATAAATAAAACAAATCTGCACCTTTTAGTTTAAAAACTCTCATCTCTCACTAGATATATGATTGCAACGTATTCATCATTGCGATGATGGTCATGGCTAGCCCAATATAATTTGGGGTCTACGGCGAAAGATTAATGTGGCCCTTTTATATACAAATATTAATTAAATAAAATTAGTTAATACTAATCAAATCAAGTTTAATTTAATGCATTGAATACATCATTTAATAAATAACACTACCTTAAACTATGGTTAATATTGTAAAGAGAATTGAATATCATAATTGAAGCATAAATTTAACAAAAAATATTATATGTAATTTTTCAAAAAAAAAAAAAACTTTATCTTGGATATTTGACGATACATAGTTAAGTAAATTTGTAATCTAATTTTTAAGAGAAAGAGATAGATATTATTTAGTGTGTGGCTTTGTAGGAAATTAGTTTACAAAAATTAAAGCCTCAAACTATTAAGAGAGAGTAATCATCATTGATGATCTAACACATTTGCAACTATTTTTAAAAGCATTTTAGGGTTTTTTTTTTTTTTTTTTTTTAAGAGAGTTTCAACTTTTAACCTATGGCGTCCGCTCCGAATTATAACTCTTTATCATCAAACCAAGACACCAATCGGTTTTTGGTGTAGGTAGAGATCGAACCACAGACTATCCAACCATCAGAGACTTTTCTAGTTGAGCTAATTGGAACCCAAGCATTTTAGAGTTTTAATTGGGTTGGGTTTCTATTGGTCTCATATTTTGAAAGCCTTGTTAGAAATTAAAAAAGAAAATGCTAAAGGTACTATAAAATTTCATAATATGACGTGACAATAATTGTGATTGATGAACTTTAATAGTGTAATTAATTGATGCTTCAATTACTTTTTGTGTGATAGGAGAAATGTCAATTTGTAAGCATATGGTAAATTTTGTAGTATCCATAGCATCACTAATAAAAAAAATGGCGCACAATCATTTGAAAAATTCATAATTTTTATAAAATTTTGAGTCTTTAACAATGGGAATGATGCCTTTTTTTTATGGGTAAAAATATTTTTTGATGTGGGCCTTAAGCCTAGGCCTTGGGCCGACCCTGGTGGTGGTAGTGGTGCTAGCAGCATCTAAGCACTTCAAGCACATGTGCGGTGGCTAGTTTGCTTATAACATTGCATTTGTTCGTAAAAATTTGGTTTTTTTATTTTTTTTTATTTTTTAATTTTTTGGGTGTTAGCATGTTTTAGCCATCTCCTAACATTTTTTTCCCCTCTAATAGGATGTTCTATTTAATACTAAGTATGATTTTTTTTTTGGCAGAGATTATGGAATTGGATGACTTGGGAATATTGTGTTTAAAATAAATTGGAATTATGTTTGATTAAATCCAATATATTCATTGTTGAGATTATGGAATTATGTTTGTTTAAAGTAAATTGGATGACTTGGGAACATTTTGTTTAAAGTAAATTGGAATTATGAAACATGTATTTTGATGATAGAATCTCAACGTACCTTTACAAGAATTAGTTTGATGGTAGTCTTTAGAGGTCATGTACTAGTAGTACCTCTCACGGTGGAAAGTCTCGAAGTCATTTGTCTCATGTAAGTATATGTATTTAGCTCTGTATAAAACATGTATTTTGATGATAAAATCTTAACAATTACAAAATATAGTTTGATGATAGTCCTAAAAATTCATGTATTGGTAGTTCTTGTCCCGGTAGAGACTAAGTTATTTGTTGATTTTTAGTATATTTATTAGCTATGATAAAAACATGTAATTTTCAGTTATAGGCTGGATGAATAGTGTGGAACTCAACAAGATATTCATCATTATGAGGTTCGTCTGAGATCTGGGATTGTTCCCTCGGTGAATTCTCAATACCAGCACTAATCCTAAAATAGATTAGCTAAGTGGAATTCTCACTTCTAGCTCTCCACTTATAATTGAACTGAGTTTCAACTATTTAATTAGCCATTAACTAATTAGTACTCAAATTAAATCTAAGTGCTCAATTGCCCTAATGTAAAGAAAATACCAAAAACTAAAATGACTTAATTTGTAGTGTTAGGGTTTCTCCTCCATCAAAGAATCTTTATTTTTATGTAAAAAATTTAGTTGTTTAACTTGTGTAGAAATTACTTTCCTCCATGTGTTATTGGGCCTAATTTTAAAGGCCTATTTTTAAGACACAATAAACTTCATAATTAATCAAAATTTTGACCCATCTTGATATTTTATTAAATTGAAGGTAATTGGGTAAGCAGAGTTAAATTGATGGAACAATTAAGTTTCCAATAATTGGATAAATTTAAATAAAGTTTTGAAAATATGATAAATTTTTTTATCCATAGACTTACTACTAGAGTTTATTGAATAAGCTAGTTATATAGCTGAAACAGGTGGCATATAAACCGATCTACTTGGGAAAAATGTTTGGACCGCCTCTCTCACCTCCATGGCTTAGTCTCAAACAACAACTCTCTCTCTTGATCAAGAAATCTTCTTAGAATTTCTCTCATTTTCGGTAATATCTCTCTCTTGTTGATGTGTTGTTTTAGGGTTGTATTTTAGTTATGTAATTGAGATATATATCCAAAAGTGGCATATAAAAACCATTTTCTTGGGCTCCAACACTCACTCTCACGACAAACTCTTCTCTCCTAATAAGAAGCTTCTGCAAGAACCTTCTCTCTCTCTCTCTCTCTCTCTCTCTCTCTCTCTCTCTCTCTCTCTCTCTCTCTCTCTCTCTCTCTCTCTCTCTCTCTCTCTCTCTCTCTCGACTTTTTTGTTTTGTTGTAAGTAGTAACAGTAACAATAGAGGTGTACACTAAAGGATGAGACTTTACTTTTGCCAAATCTATTGTGCTCTGTTTTTTATGTTTTCAATTTGTCTTTGAGATGGACCTTTGTAACAATTTTGTGTTTCTTAATTTATAGCCAAACCAGTAGTGATTTTTGTGTTCTGTTGAAATTTGCCTTCGAGATGGAGTGCGCAATATGTTTCTGTTTCATTATCAACAATTTTATAGAGCATATGTTTGTGTTTCATCTGGGAAGCGCAGGTGTAGCATTTTGATCACCACACCCATGTTGGACACGTCGGGACGTGGCATGCGGCCTGGACGCTGCTGACACTACATCAAAAAATGTCTATTACAAAAAGTGTTAATACAACAAAATAAGTATAGTAGTATTAGACAAAATATTGCATCTACGAGTTAAAATTGTTGCAATAGTAACTTAAAAGTGTTAAAATATTGCATCAACAATAATAATTTGTAATAACTTATAATTTTTAGTTACAATAGAAGTTTTAATAAATTAGGAAAAATTGTCGCAATAACTTAAAATGAAAGAATCGTTGCAATAAATTGATACCAATTATTTTTGCAATCTATTGCAATGAAAATTTCGAACTAATAGCTTATTGCAAAGAAGTTATCATTGCAATAATTTGATATTAATTCTTTCATAATCTATTGCGATGACAACTATGAAACTGCAACGAATATATTGTTGCAATAACTCAGTATCAATTATTTCATAATCTATTGCAATGACAAAATGAAGTAATTATCTATTACAATAAAGATATCATTGCAATAATTTAATTCGACTTATTTTGGTCAATTATTTGCAATCTATTGCAATAAATTTAGTGAACTAATAGCCTATACCTACAAGCTATATGAAATAGTAAATTTTTTATTGCAACAATATATATATATATATATCATTGAATTAAAGTTATCATTAAAATATTTGGAGTTTATTGCAACAAAAGTTTTTGTTATATAAACTTATTATCTCAAATTTTATTGCAACATCTTGCATTAACTATTGCAATGACTTTAATGTTATTGTAACGATTTTTTTCGTTGCAATAAACATTTTTTCTTGTTATGAGAAAACATGTTTCTCTTAAACAATGACAAGCCAATCTAATAGTTGATGTATTTCTTATGATGTAGTGAAGGGAAACATGAAATTTTTTCTATCCAAAAGCATTGAAGACAACCAATTCAAAGGTTCTTTCATTTCCTACATCCACCAAACATTTATTCAGTTCATAGAAATTCAATTGAGAGGATGAGAATGTTATCAGGGAGAATTTAGTAATGGTTTAATAATTTTTTTGGGTAAGAAACTTATATGTGGAAATGTGGATGCAAGTTTTGAACAATACACTAACCTTCAATCTTCCTAGAATTAGGAAATTTAGGATGTACGCCAAGATAAAACTCAAAAGGAATAGACTCAACACCTTCTTCCTAAAAAATGAAAAGTATTGTCCAGACATTTAATTAAGACAAACTAAATAAAATAAGATGAGCTAGAAATCTTACATCAAATGCTATCCATTTAAACTCCAAGACAATTTCATTCAATGGATGCATGTTAGAGCACTCAATCAACATGACTTTAATGTCGCCATTCTTCTTTGGGCGGCCATTTAGCAAGTTCAAGATTTTGACCTTTCCTATAGTTTTGCATTGACACTGAATCATGTATATATATACACACACATATTGATGAATGAATAACTTTATTTCAAACACACTAAAATGAACAAATGAATCAAACTTGCAAGGTTAGAACTAAGCACGCACTTGGATAATTAATAGCTACACAATAAATCTAAAACATATAAACACAAAAAACAAAAGAAAAACACACTTGGATACTTATATGAAGTGGTTCATGCTTCTTCTTGTTAACAATTATTTTTTATTGCAACAATATATATATATATATATATATCATTGAATTAAAGTTATCATTAAAATATTTAGAGTTTATTGCAACAAAAGTTTTTGTTATACAAACTTATTATCTCAAATTTTATTGCAACATCTTGCATTAACTATTGCAATGACTTTAATGTTATTGTAACAATTTTTTTCGTTGCAATAAACATTTTTTCTTGTAATGAGAAAACATGTTTCTCTTAAACAATGACAAGCCAATCTAATAGTTGATGTATTTCTTATGATGTAGTGAAGGGAAACATGAAATTTTTTCTATCCAAAAGCATTGAAGACAACCAATTCAAAGGTTCTTTCATTTCCTACATCCACCAAACATTTATTCAGTTCATAGAAATTCAATTGAGAGGATGAGAATGTTATCAGGGAGAATTTAGTAATGGTTTAATAATTTTTTTGGGTAAGAAACTTATATGTGGAAATGTGGATGCAAGTTTTGAACAATACACTAACCTTCAATCTTCCTAGAATTAGGAAATTTATGATGTACGCCAAGATCAAACTCAAAAGGAATAGACTCAACACCTTCTTCCTAAAAAATGAAAAGTATTGTCCAGACATTTAATTAAGACAAACTAAATAAAATAAGATGAGCTAGAAATCTTACATCAAATGCTATCCATTTAAACTCCAAGACAATTTCATTCAATGGATGCATGTTAGAGCACTCAATCAACATGACTTTAATGTCGCCATTCTTCTTTGGGCGGCCATTTAGCAAGTTCAAGATTTTGACCTTTCCTATAGTTTTGCATTGACACTGAATCATGTATATATATACACACACATATTGATGAATGAATAACTTTATTTCAAACACACTAAAATGAACAAATGAATCAAACTTGCAAGGTTAGAACTAAGCACGCACTTGGATAATTAATAGCTACACAATAAATCTAAAACATATAAACACAAAAAACAAAAGAAAAACACACTTGGATACTTATATGAAGTGGTTCATGCTTCTTCTTGTTAACAATTCTCTCCAAAGAAAGTTTGAGAAGTCCAGCATTCAAGCCCCACAAGAAAGAGGTTGGTTTTGTTCCATCCATCTAGTGGCATCAAGTTGGTTACTCCCTCCAACTCAGGTGCAAGATGTAGCTCAAATTGAGTGAACACATGTAGAACAAATGGTTATATGGCAAGAAGGCAATAAAACCCTAACAAAAGCATATAATAGAAAAAGTGGAAAGAGAAAAGAAAAGAAAATTTAAAACAAATGCTATAAACAACTTTTTAAGGTAGATTTTTGGGATTAGCTTTCAAGTTTGAATTTTGCTTTTAGTTTTTATATACAACTTTTTAAGTACAAATATATTTTAGCATACTTTCAGAAAAAATAATTCAATGAAAAACTAAATAATTTGTTTTCAAACAGACACATTGTATAACATTAGTCAAACCCCATACCGGTTTATCTATTTCAACCTAACTCTCTCATATGCTTCAACAGACCATTCTACCTAACCAAAAAATGTGCTTGGAACTTCAAACTATAGTATCCAACTAACTCAAAAAATTACAATAAAGATATCATTGCAATAATTTAATTCAACTCATTTTGGTCAATTATTTGCAATCTATTGCAATAAATTTAGTGAAGTAATAGCCTATACCTACAAGCTATATGAAATGGTAAATTTTTTATTGCAACAATATATATATATATATATTATTGAATTAAAGTTATCATTAAAATATTTGGAGTTTATTGCAACAAAATTTTTTGTCATACAAACCTATTATCTCAAATTTTATTGCAATATCTTACATCAACTATTGCAATGACTTTAATGTTATTGTAACGATTTTTTTCGTTGCAATAAACTTTTTTTCTTGTAGTGTAAGAAAAAAATTTCTTTTAAACAACGACAAGCACAATCTAATAGTTGATGTATTTCTCATTATTTATTTAGTCTCTCTTTCTTTTATTTCTCTTGGTAAAAATACAGAGGTTAATATTTATATTCTATTTATTTTTTCCCTGAGAAAAGAGGATATTTTTATTAATTTTATTATTTAACTGAAATTTATCTTATATTATATTTTCTCTTGAATATTACTTAGAACTCTACTTGCTTCGCGACTTGGTGGGGTTATTCAAATTTTTCACAGACAAAATTGAAACTTTTTGAATGGAGATGAAAATCGAATTTATATCCGAAAATTTTCATGAACTGTGTAATGTGTATTTACTATTTAACCCAATCAAGATCATATGCTATTTAATAAGCACTTGTATGTTGTATGTATGATGTATGTGGTGATTTTTTTTTTCTTTTTTTTTAAATAAGATAGAAATTCTACTTTAATTTAATTTAAGTATATATTGTGTGAAACATTTTCCTAAAGATTTGAACCCGGCCTTTTCCTTCCACTCTCATACTTGTATGTGGTGATTTTGAATTGTAAAAAAAAAGGATTAACATTTTTGAAACGCAAAAAAATGATTAACTAATATATATATATATATATATATTAGTCTCATCACATGCATTTTGTGTGGGTGATGAGGCTCTTTTTTGGGGGGTGGGAGTTTAGTGTCATGATTTTCATTGATCCCAATTTGAGCAATGGTTGATGTCTTCTTCCAAATTGATTCCTTCCATCCTATATGACATTGCCTTGACATGATTTGGGAGCATAATGTTTCATCAATTAAAAGCATCATATCTGTGAAACCTTAGTTCTTGACTTTCTTATATAACTTTTCTTGTGCAGGATGTCTCAACTCTTCGAATTGCGTATTTTGCCAGAAATTGAAGAAATTTCACGTATGGAACCAGCTGGTGGGTGGAGCTCCAACAACACTTTTAGAATTAAGCTCAAATGTGGAAACTGCAAGGATGATACAAAATTCCTCCCACTTTGTATGGAAAAAGTCACCAAATCTCCTGGCTGCAATGCTCACATTATTCACAAGGTATGTAGTTTTTATTCCTTGTTGTTTATTTATTTTTATTTTTTTAGAGAAACTCCTTGTTGTTTATTCAATCGTTTATGTTTTGTCCTCTTCGATGTGTTTTTTTTTTTTTTTTTTGCTCATAATATTTTTTGTTATGTTTTTAGTGGCGGTGCAAGAACGTTGGAACTGTCCAGATTGTCAGCTTGTTGCATGGGTACTTAACTAAAATGGAGAAATTAGGATCATGAAATTGGAATGTGAGAAAATGGAACCAGTTGATTTAGCCTTCAATTTTAAGTGGCAAGCNCAATCTAATAGTTGATGTATTTCTCATTGTGCACATGCCAGAACAATTAGTCTTGTTTCATTGGCAAAACCAAATAAATTAAAAAAAAAAAAAAAAAAAAAAAAAAAAAGAAATATGAGTAAAATTCACTATTCCTAACTACAAAAGTAGTCAGTGAAGGGAAACATGAAATTGGTAAAGTTCAAGACTTTATGGTTAAAAAATTTGGTAAAGTTTACATTTTATATTATATACATGTTGTAAAAGTTTGTTCCAACTTTCTTATCCAACAAAGAAGAAAGAGAATAGTGAGATCATTTTCTTGGGAGACAAGGGAAGGTGAGACGGGTCATCATCTTGGAGGTGCCTCTGCCAATGGAACTTTGGTAATTCTTCTACATAGTTTTTCTACATGCTTCAAGAACTAAAATGTGTTTTCAGCTTGAATGTTTCCCATTTTTCATTTGTGTGAAAGTAGGGAAAATAATTTCAGTACCAATTAGAAACTATGTTAATGTCCAAAATTCTTCCTCTGGGTTGTGGAAAAATAAGGAAAGCAAAAGAAAAGGAATGAAGGAAAGTTTAAATCCTTTATTACTTTGGTTCCCATGAAATATGAAAAGAGAGGACAAGAAATGAAGGAATTTAACTCAAAGAAGTACTCTTCAAATGTTACTTATCAAAAAGGGGGAATCTAGTGCAAATGTAGAGTTCTTGGCTGTCCTAGGTTCTTCACTTTATTTGAGATAAAGTAGTGGGAAATATGTATTTATTTATTTAGTCTCTCTTTCTTTTATTTCTCTTGGTAAAAATACAGAGGTTAATATTTATATTCTATTTATTTTTTCCCTGAGAAAAGAGGATATTTATTATTATTTTATTATTTAACTGAAATTTATCTTATATTATATTTTCTCTTGAATATTACTTAGAACTCTACTTGCTTCGCGACTTGGTGGGGTTATTCAAATTTTTCACAGACAAAATTGAAACTTTTTGAATGGAGATGAAAATCGAATTTATATCCGAAAATTTTCATGAACTGTGTAATGTGTATTTACTATTTAACCCAATCAAGATCATATGCTATTTAATAAGCACTTGTATGTTGTATGTATGATGTATGTGGTGATTTTTTTTTTCTTTTTTTTTAAATAAGATAGAAATTCTACTTTAATTTAATTTAAGTATATATTGTGTGAAACATTTTCCTAAAGATTTGAACCCGGCCTTTTCCTTCCACTCTCATACTTGTATGTGGTGATTTTGAATTGTAAAAAAAAAGGATTAACATTTTTGAAACGCAAAAAATGATTAACTAATATATATATATATATATATATTAGTCTCATCACATGCATTTTGTGTGGGTGATGAGGCTCTTTTTTGGGGGTGGGAGTTTAGTGTCATGATTTTCATTGATCCCAATTTGAGCAATGGTTGATGTCTTCTTCCAAATTGATTCCTTCCATCCTATATGACATTGCCTTGACATGATTTGGGAGCATAATGTTTCATCAATTAAAAGCATCATATCTGTGAAACCTTAGTTCTTGACTTTCTTATATAACTTTTCTTGTGCAGGATGTCTCAACTCTTCGAATTGCGTATTTTGCCAGAAATTGAAGAAATTTCACGTATGGAACCAGCTGGTGGGTGGAGCTCCAACAACACTTTTAGAATTAAGCTCAAATGTGGAAACTGCAAGGATGATACAAAATTCCTCCCACTTTGTATGGAAAAAGTCACCAAATCTCCTGGCTGCAATGCTCACATTATTCACAAGGTATGTAGTTTTTATTCCTTGTTGTTTATTTATTTTTATTTTCTATGACGTAAGACATTAAAATTATTTCTTTGATTATATTTTGAGTATAAATGCATTCTAATGATATCATTTTGCAGAAAGATGGAAATCTATCTGAAGAAATTGAATTTACTACTGGTGTGTGCCCTCACTTCAACGTTGCCAAAGATGAGACCACACAGGAACCTCAAGTGTTTGGCTTAAAGGGATATTTTGAAGTGATGGATGGTTGAAAGAGTTGACCTCATTACATCTTGCAATATGACATCTTTCATTATCACTGGCCGGACTTGGTGGACGAAAACTATTTTAGATGATACATAATTATTAGGGTAAAATATCATTTTCGTCCCTAAACTATCACAAAAGTTCGTTTTTCGTCCCTAAACTTTCAAAAGTTCGTTTTTCGTTCCTAAACTTTTCCAAACGTATTGATTTTTGTCCCTCCGTCTGACGGAGTGCTGACGTAGCTTTGACAGTGTGCTGATGTGAGAGGGACGAAAATTAATACATTTGGAAAAGTTTAGGGACGAAAATAGAACTTTTGAAAGTTTAGGGACGAAAAACGAACTTTTGTGATAGTTTAGGGACGAAAATGATATTTTACCCTAATTATTATATATAATATTTTCCAAGAAAACTCTATGTTGGCTTATAGATTCAGACTAAAGCTATTTTGAGAGCTTATAATTTTATGTTAATTAGAAGGAGGAACCCAGCTGCTATGGAAGCAAGGCAAACTCCTAATATTGTGATGTAATCCTTTAACTTCTTTGCCTGGTATTAGGAAGAAAAAAAGTCTTGGAATAGTATTTTACATTTTTTTTTTTACCGTATATGATATGCAGTAGTACTTTTGGACTGGAATGCATGAAACATTATTGTTTATGAAAATTGCCAACATAGTTTCATAAAAATTAAGTGGAATGTATAGCTAACAACAATCAAAATCACCATAAACATATCAGTGATCAATTATATCACTATCTTCACTCTGTACAGAGTCTTGACCATAAGTACCAAAGAAATTTCAAAGTTTACAATCATTAATTGAAAAAAGAAATTAAAAAAAAAAAATAAAGATAATGAAAGGTTTGAAAGAGTAAATACTAAATAATGAAACGAGGTTTTAAGGATACAGTAAGTATAACCAAGTAATTATAATGTCCACTGTTTTACAGCCCCTTTATTTTGCTTTACCAAATACAAACTCTAAACTTTTCCTCATCCCAGTCCTTTCAAAAGCAAACCTATTGCCTAGCACAGAAGATAAAGCTATCAAGAACATTATGCTGAAACCTACTTTTGGTTTGGCCATTGAAATACAAAGAATTTCAAGGTTCTATTATCTTCAATTCACAATGTTTAGAGCATTAAACATAAAAATAGTTCACATTATCCAATGTGGGCAAGCATTTATTCCAAGATAAATTATTGCTTTAGACTCTAATCTTGTGATAGCTTAAGCCACCTCTCCATGCAAATGGTGATCCCAATCCAATCTAAATTGAATCGCATGATTTCTGTCAAGGGTAGGCAATATATCAAACAATGTCTTGCAATTAAGAAGCCTCTCATCTTCAATCCCAGGAATACTGATGATCTTTGCTCCTTTTAAATGATGTCGCCAACATTTTGGACGACAAGTACAGCAATGGTCTAGATCTTCTCTATCCAATACCTTCTCACATAGCACCTACTGTTTTATGTAAATTAGAGTTGAGGTAGGTAGTTCCAGCAAGAGTAATAATTCTGAGACAAATTAGAATTATTCCTAATCTTCATTGCTTTTCATAATCTAAATAATTGCATCCATAGCCACAGCCCACATCTTCGCACCTGGCATCAAGTAACTACGTTCTCTTTAAGTAATATAAACAAAACATAGTGACAATATTTAAAACAGAGTCTTGGGCACAAAATGGAGGATATTTATTACTGTCTTCAGGAAGCAAGCTAGGTCAAGCGTTTGTAGCATGAGTGTTGCTTGAATTCTGTTTATAGATGGAACTGCCTGTTTGGTTAGAGATTTAAAACAACAATTTTCAATATTTAAATACTGCAAATTATGGGCCAATTTCAACATATTTGGTAAGAAAGTTTAACAAAGACGGTGTGAGTCACAGTTCACATTTTAGTGTTTAAGCACTATATTTTGAGAACAGCTTAAGAGGAGTTTTCAGCTTTTAAGTCACAGTTTTAAGTGACATTGTTGTAATTATTTTGAAAACCATGAACCCATATGATGTTAACAACAAATAAAACAAACTTTTTCTTTAAAACACATACTCATACCAAACACTCAAATTGTTTTTTTTTTTTTCACTTTTGAAAATATGTTACTAGAAACATAATACCAAGAACATTTTTTTCTTTTTGGCATTTTGAGTACTTTATAAACACGAGTTCAACACTTTTTAAACCATGGTTTTTACATCATTTTGAAAACCAATACCTAAACTCTCTTACCAAATGGGACAACTGTTTGGTTTTTCCATTTGGTAATGAGATAGGCTCATTCATCACAATCATACACCACTCACAACCCAAAAAAAATAAGAACTGTTTCAAACTAAATAATAGACTAGCAGAAAGTTAGAAATTTTTTCTGTTTCAGACTAACAAATATTTATTCAAAAGTTAATATTTTCCTAATTTTAACTTACAATTCAAATGGAAAGGTTCTCTTACAATTCAAAAGGAATCAAATCAAACTTGAGTGCTAGTTCTCTATATCATCATAAATAAACATGTGTATTTCTCCAGTGCTTGTGGGAACTGAATGTACAATTGTGTGGTTTCTTTATTTGGAATTGAAATACTTATTCACCAAAAAAAGAGTAATTGTGGAAAGTAAAACTTGTGCATATTTCAAACTAATTGATAAATTATGGGATTTATAACTTTTGGTTGTAAAAGACTAACTGATATTTTATTAACTGTGTCAATTTTTCAAGTTTTAAAGTATATTCACATCAGGCTTGTGAGTTGTGATAATGTACTGTGTGAAACAGAAGATAAAGGTTTGTGAAAACTTTGGCATAGGATTCACATCAGGTTTGAGTACTGAAATTTTATATCATCTTATTCTTCAAATAAAAATAGAGTCAAGATAATATAGAGATATAATGAGAATATCATTCACAGGCTCATTAATTTTATTCTTCCATATAATTCTTAAAACTTATACCTTTTACGAAAATTTACTAGCTACTAGAGTTTTCTCAATAAAACTTGATTTTGGACAAATTTATTGTTCTATAAATAATCCCTCGCTCTCCCAACTCATATAGGCTTGTTTAAAGAAGATCATTAATTCAAAAACTAGATAATGCAAATGGACACCAACGGTCTCAAAGTTGATGTCTCTACTCTCTTGAATGGATTTTTTTTTAGACAGACCTATTAAGGGGTTTTAAGTCTCAAAACCCCAGGCTATGGCTTGTGGCAAACGAGGCAAGGTTCACGGTAAAAATCATTTAAAATAATAATAATAATAATAATAATAAGAAAATTTACATTTATTTTATGAAAATCTATTACCAAGCACCAACTTCAGCAACATTGTTACTTGACGAGAATTAACACTAGTTTAAAAAACATAACAAAAATAAACCAAACTACATTATTACTTCATAGAAAATGCTTTTTCTGAATCTTAATAGTTTGACATCAGGAAGGATAGGTATTTAAAAACAGACACCACGTTTCCCTTATATTTTAACATCTGAATAATTGTATATGTTAATCACTAACATGCAACAGATGAAAACCCACTTCAATCTAATTAACTCGTTAAGTGCAACTTAGTCTAATAGAGGCACTCTAAAATCTAGTAGAAGAAAAATCATACCTTTATGCAATTCTCTCGGGACTCCAAACCTGTTCGCAATGACAGTTTTTTTGGACAACAACTCCAGAGCAAGCCATCTATAAGACTTCCATGATCTATTGTTTCTATGAACGGTGGTGATATTCGTAGATCTAGCATCATAATTAAGTTCCAGTTCAAATGATGGAGGAATTGTAATTCCTTTCAATTCTTCAAGACTAAATGCAACCTTTATAATCAATGCAAAGTAAAAAGGTTTCAGAAAACAAAAGGTGAAATTGAAAATATAAAAAAGATGCTGAAGAAAAATTGGGTGAAAATAGATAAACTTCCATTAGTGGACATACCTCTTGACACATGATTCTTAGGGTCAAAACATTTCTTTGATTTGACATTACTAGAAATTCCCTCAACTTATGCAACCATAGAGTGTCAATATGATCGTCTTCGAGTAATGTAAAAGTAAGCTTAAAAGGACATGGAGCATTCTTAGAAGATATCATAGGAATAAAATTCCTGAGGCTGTGAAATTCGAATGATGATAGATTCGGACTATCAATTTCAACCTCCAGCAGCTTTTAGCATGACACAATTATTAAACACCTAAGCGACTGTAAAGAAATCTTAACTCTTTCCAACATTTTGCAGTTAACAACTTTCAAAACTTCAAGGTGGGAAAATCTAGAAATATTGGATTGAAGACACTGGTCTGTAATCCACAAATTTTTCAAGTATAATTTTGTCAAATTTTGACATGCAGTGATGTCTAGCAGACATTCACCTGAATAACTAAATCTGAAATATTCAAGATTTGCTGCTTCAACTCTGAGAATCTCAACTGTTTGTTCGAGGGAATACACCTCAACACTACAAAGTTTAGGAAGTTTGGAGATGTCTAGAGTTTTCAATCCGTAACATCCTATTAAACCAAAATCGGTGATAAATGGGCAACTACGGAAAATATCTTGGATAATCTCTTCGTTCACACAAATATGACTAAGCCACAACTTTTGTAGGGAATAATAATTCAAAGCACACCAAGAAAATGGTTGCTCTAACTTGCAATTATTAGTTGATTTTGCAACAAATATTGTCCCGGGCAAACAATACCACGTGTTCCTTTTGGTTTGAACCTGAAGATCTATCTCTTTGACATCGTGTTCCAAGGCCATACCTATCCATTTATCAACCAATGAAGCCAACTTGAAGTCAAAAAGGGTCATGTTAAGTATAAACTTCTGCATTGGCAACTGATGCACGTGAAACCTACTTATAGACTTATCTACATCATTCATGAACTTTTCAACTCTGTTCTGACTCTCTGGACGCGTATCTGGCACGCAAGGCGAATGAAGGTTAAAGTAATGCATTTGATCAAAATCAAAAATGGGGAATGAGGACCATACACAATTCCATTTCTTGGACAAGAGACCAGTTTTAGCTGCCTCTTTTCGGTATAGGAGGGAAAAGATGTGATGCAGGATAAATTCTGGTAAATCTGATATCCGATCCACAGCACAAATTTTTTCATCCATCACGTGCCTCTCCATGCTCATCAATTTTCTACGTTCTGCTTTTGTATCATGAGATTTGCCAAAACATTAAAATATATATATACACACATATATAATTAATTAATTATAAGAAACCCAATGGTACAAATCTAAGCAAAAAGTAGATAGTTAATCTAAAACAAATGATTCGAAAAAGAAACACAACTTATTAATTCTGATTGCAAAATAAATAAAAATTTTAAGTCCACGAACTCAAGTAGGGTGTCTTGATATATTTGTTATTAGACATATTTTTAAAAAAAAAAAAAAAAAAAAAAAATTAATATGGAAATCTTATAAATGAACAAGAAATTCATAAAGAAGTTGGTAGATAATGCAATAATACAACAAAAAGATAACAATGTTCAAACATTCAATATAACAATTATTAATTACATAAAAGGACAAGATTATTTTCCAAATTTATTTAGGGCTTCCAGAATTTTACTAATAATATTTTTTACAATTGTTTCAACATTACCAATAAAATATTGTAATTTTTACGACAGAAGGAAAAAAAAAAAAAAAAAACATAGTTTTGGTTTTGGTTTTGTTGAGTACTAAATTTAATTTAATGAAAAGATATCAACAAGTTTTCATGGGCTAAAATATTTAGCTCTCCGCTCTCCCATCAAAACAAGACTGACTAATTGTTCACAAACAGATAGATCAACAATTAATCCATTTTTTCTCCCACAAAACATCACTCTTTTCTTTAAAATACAAAATCAAATCTTTTTTCCCTACCTTCAACATGAAAAGTTTATCAATAATTAACCTTCTTCTTTTACCTCAAAAATACAAAAACTTTACCTCTAAGAAGACAAGATCAACTTTTGGAAATATCCTAACGGATGCTAATCAAACAACATTATTTATGAACGCTCAACATAGTTTTCATCAAAATTAGTCTGAATCTATAAGCCAACAAAGAGAATTACTGCAAACTAAAAACAACAAAAAAATAATAATAACTAAAAACAAAAAATGAAGTAACGCAAAAATATTACATTTTGAGTTAACAAGATCAATCTCTGTGTGTTAGGTTGAAACTTGAAGAGATTAGGATCCAGTGCAATATCTAGAGTATTGCACCGAGTGCAATATCTTTGTGGTTTTAAGGTTATTGCTACTCAAGCTCATGCCAAAGCCAAAATTATGTTGTTGTTGTTGTTGTTGTTGTTTGTTTTTAATTAATTTACTTTTAATTGATGAAGACAATTTGTTTTGTTATGGTTCTATGCTTCTATTTTCCAAGCATGTCGGTATGTTTTATTCATGAATGTGCTTATCTATGATAATAGTTACACGCCAAATTACTCTGCTTCTTCTACTTTTTTCTTTTTCTTTTTCCTTTTTTGGTTGTTGCTAAAACCACCAGTAATTACTCCTAGTTCAACTAAAACTTATGCATTTAATGGCAGAGCCAGAATTTCAATTGGGGGGGGGGGGGGGGGGGGGTGGGTGAGATTAAAAGTTGATTTTAAAAATGAAATCAATTTAAAAAATATTAATTGATAATACTAAAAAATAATTAAACAATTGTGAACAAATTTGGGTTTATAATAAAAACAGAGTTTAAAACATTGGAAAAGTTAAGATATAGAATAGAAATTTCAAAAAAATTGAGACAAAAATAAACTAAAGTTGCTACAAGTTTTATTACAAAAAGCTAACAAATTGATGTGGTAAAAACATGTTTAGTACCACTAGACAAAATAATAAATAAATATAATTGATTTTTTGTAATGGTAATATATCATTTTATAAGATTAATGTAGTAAAATTTGTAATGTCTTTAACATTACTTAACAAGAAAAGTTATATGAATAGTGAATTAAAAAATAAAATAAAATAAAATGAAAAGAATACACCAGTTAAATGGGTGAAAATATGAGACAAGAATCTTGTCACAAGATATAAGCTACTTTAAAAGAATAATGAAGTAGGTGAAACGCCATATGTTTTGAATTCTTTGATATGTGAAGGAGATTGGTTTTCCTTTGCCATGTTGGTATCAGAGTTTGTTTCTCTAAAGGGTGTGTGTGTGTGTGTGTATTCATCATATTAGGTAGGCAAACTACTTAAGAACAGAAGTATCTAAGGGATTATTTGGGAGGAGTCAGGGGGGCAGATGCCCCCTCTCGCCTCCCCTTAGCTCCGCCTTTGATTTAATCTAATTTATTATATGCAATAAAATGGATTAAATAGACAAACAAAGAGTTATCAATTTAATTAAGTGGCTACAAGTTCGTGCTAACATAGCTTGATTTTTATAATTTTTGTTGCACAAACAGATCCTTAGTATCAAAATGGTGACAAAAAAAAGAATGTCATGTTGTTCTTTTTGGGTTTGGAGTTTTCGGGCATTTCAAAATATGTTGAGACTCTCAAAACCATATCAAAAGAAATGAAGGATGACCAGTGTCACGGAACAAGATTTTGATATTGAGCGCCAGAAGCCTGATGATCGATAATCACATGCCTTGGTACGTAGTGCAACAATTTTCATCAATATCAGGCATCAACTACGTTAAGGAGCAGTGGCAATTCAAGAATGAGCCTATCATCGTGGTGTTGAATGCACAAGGGAAAGTGGAAAACCGTAATGCACTTCACATAATTAATTATGGCATGGAGAAGAAGGGTCATCCCTTTCACTCGTAGCAAAGAAGACGAACTACCCAAAAGCGATGACTGGTTTGGATCCGTATTAATGAGTGAAATTTGTTCTTCTAACAAGGAGTTATCAACTTGGGTAAAGATTAACTTCACTGATCTAAATGCATAAACATACAAACATTGCATGGATGATGGAAGTCCTGGGTTATATAAAGACACTAGCGATTAACATGTGTGATACACAATAATTTCTTTTAAAAATTATTTATGTATCTATTTTAAAAAAAAAAATATCAATAATTAAAGAAATAAAACAAAGGACATGTAAAAAAGACATAATTTAATTTAATTATAATTTTGCTTAGAAAAGACAAAATTAAATCAATTCAATTAGTGTTAAGATGTTTTATCCTAATAAAAAAATGG
Organism: Quercus suber; assembly: GCF_002906115.3. Lineage (NCBI taxonomy): Eukaryota > Viridiplantae > Streptophyta > Magnoliopsida > Fagales > Fagaceae > Quercus > Quercus suber. The sequence goes on along the minus strand of NW_027069920.1, from coordinate 518,580 downwards.
GTTCTAATTCGTTTTAATTGATATGTAACAAAAATCAAAATTAAAAAAAAAAAAAAAAAAAAAAAAAAAAAAAAAAAACATAGAACAAAGAAAAATAAACATAACAATGACATGGTGAGATTTCAAATAGTTTTCATTATACTTGACACACTTTTAAACACGTTTACACACATAAGAGCGCCAGAAATTGTTTATTTTGCAAACTCATTTACACACAGTATATTCATTGAAGTTTTTAAACTAAAATGATGACTACAAGTCATGGTTTTTGTACAAAAATAGTGAATGCTGTATATTATGTGTGTAAGTGAGTGTGTTAAATAGATATTGTTTGATACACAAACCTTTTAAGCAAGTAAATGTATTCATGCATGCATTTGAAGCAAATTTATTGTGCTGATTTAAATAAAATTTTTGCCCTTGTTCAATCAGTTCAAAGAGAAGTACATTTTCTTTTATGGAGTTGATCAGGATGAGACGTGGACAAAATTTCCTGGGGAAGCAAAAAATGTGAAAAATGATTCGGTTATAAGCATAGAATTGTTTCCTGTGGAAAAGAAGGGCCTTGACATTTCTAGAAGAACATAGCCAATTACTTGTGTTAGAGATATATTAGTCTATTAGCATAAGATCAAACCAAATTCTACTTTGTGTACAAGTCAAGTCTCCTACTTATACTAGAAGTCTATTAGTTTAGAATTTAATTTACTATGTATATACGTATTATGGTTCATTGTAATACAAGATTTATATTACACTCTATATTATTGATGTAGCTATTTAGGGTTTCCTCTGTGGATGTAGGTTGTTAAGCACAATTTATACTTTCGCTTTTGTATCCATACTAGCATATTCAACATAATATATAATGCTAATATTGAACAACTTGTTATTCACCACGTCTCATAACGATACTGAAATTCGCCCAGAGACAAAGAAAATCCTAAAGTTGCGTTCCTACAAAGAGAAAGGATGGGTTGTGCTGTGCAAAGGAACTAGATTGGTGTTCAGTGGTTATGGGCCAACAGTTCTGAAAGTCATGAAGCAGTTGTTGGAAGCAGCAGGTTAAGACAGACAGTGAATTCTTAAAAGTTTTCGAGAAATGTCATGACGAAGAACGAGCTAAGAACAAAAATATTTGTCTCGACTTTGATATGCCAAAGAATGATGGATTGATAGCAGATGGTATGAAATTTTCTGACTGTTCCAAGACCATGGAGATGGACTTCAGGTTTAAATGCTGCCACTAAAACCATGGTTAGGAGAGAGTATAAATAAATTCCGATACTATATAAGATAATTATTGTTGCACCAGATTGCAACGTATAGACCTTTCTTTCTGGACCAGTACTATTTCTGCGAGATAATTGTGTTTAAAAGTTTGTTATCAGTGCTAAAGTCTAACTATGTAATGTGTGCTGCAATAAAGGGCATCTTGATTACGCTGGTGGTCTGATGCTAAGGTATTATGGATAGTATCTCTGTACTGTAATAGATTAATGTTTATATATGTTGCTAGTCTTTATTATTTATGCATCACACTTGGCTCGCAATTTTACACATTTAATTTTTATTTTTATTTTTATTTTGTTTACCATGCTTCCCTTCGTGTAAAAGGTTGGATAAAATACATAAATAAATAAATAAATAAACTACTATTTTTTTCTATTCGACCAGAATAATAGTTTTTTTTTTTTTTTTTTTTTTTTTTTTTTTTGAGAAGAGAGAATAATGGTATTTTGGTAAGAAACAATAAGAAATAACCAAACCCCAATGGATAAACCCATCTATTCCATAATCCAAGAGTCAACGGCCCCTAGGACTTACATGAGTCTAAGTCTAGATTTCTTCCAACTTGATATCTTGTTCTGATGGTCCAATTTAATATAAAATAGGGTGTCTAAATGTTCAAAAATTTTAATACATGAGTTTCGGTTAGTTGAATTTGTCAAGTCTCTTACTGTTTTGTTATATATTCATTTTTTATTTTGTGTTTTAATACTGATTACTGACTAAATAACTACTCCATTTAAGTCTTGAATAAATTATTGAAATTGGTGATAAGCTATTGTAGGGGTCTAAACTTGTTTTCATATTCAGATTAAAGGGAATAGCCTAATGTGTATATTTCATTGAATTAGGTTTAAATAGAGATTTCTTAACTTCAAAATTTTGATGATAGGTTTCTTTAACAGCAGTCCCATTGATGGGTTACAAAGGATAACAAAATTAACCTTAAGGGGTAAAGTGTAGCTTTTAACACCACATGTAGGCTAAGATGCAATCATGTTGTACGACATGCATGTGAGTAATCTGTAGTTATTTCGTTTCCTTGTCATTAGTCTAACCAAAAGTTGTGTCTATGTTGTAATAATAATAATAATAATAATAATAACAACAACGACAAATCATGTGTCTATTTTTATGGCCTTACATGGTATCATTTTGCATCCAATCAATATATAAGGAGAAATATTTTGAAAAAAAAGATAATGTTTGGTTTGAATTTATTTCTATTAATCCTATCATACATTTCATCCTCTATATGTATTAAATAGCCTAAAGAGAAATCGAATATGGTTACATAATTGTCAATGAAGCAATTCTTATTTCTACACAAACCTCTTCTCCCAAATCATCACCGAAGTGGGACGAGATAGACCGAATTAATTGAAATTTGTCAAAATGGACTGAAATGCCATATTCTTGACAAATAGGGCTCTTAGAAACACCAAAATGTGACTGTTGAGTTTCATAGCAAACTTGAGTTTCACAAACTCAAGTTTTTAAAAAAGTGACAAATCTTTAATTATTTCTCAAATAGTGATAGATCTATACATATTTTGCCAAACAAATGTATTAGGCTATTTTAGCCCTTAATGAGACTGTATGAGTGCTCAGCCTGAATTTTCCTTTAAGCCTCCCATGTGACTAGCTTTTAGACCACTCAGCAGTTTTGTTTTCCAAAGAGTTGAACCTTTCTTGTCCCAAAGCTATATTTGTACCCATAAAACTTCTGCGCCTTTAGAAACACATGTGGCCCAAATGATTTAGTAGTTTTGTGGCCCAAACGGAATTCTTACTCGTTGAGATTTGGGTCTTCAAGGACTATTTTTGCGCTTCATGATTTAGCCCAAATGGTATAAGTGGACAATTTTCCTCCAAATTCTTTTCTTTCTTTCTTCTTTCGGTGTATTAATATGGGTTGGGGAAACTTATTGCATGAGGACATGACAAGGGGTGAGGCGATAAGGCTTCCAACCATTTGCGAAGAAAACATGGTTCTTCACAGCAATTTTTTTTTAATTATTATTTTTATATTTTAAGAAAGGGCCGCAAATTTTTTTTTTTTTTTTTTTGAGAAAAAGGACATGCCGCAATTTGTGAGATAAGAAAAAGACGAAATGGGAACCTTTTCCGTTGATGTAGATATTTAAGTACAAAAATAAGGAACATGGTTAGTTAAATACAGTGTGTGTTTTTTTTTTTTTTTTAAATTTGAGCAAAAATATATACGGTAAATATATAAATGGTTTTAATTCTGAACTTTTGTTTCAAAATATCGACAGAAAAAAATACCGGAAATAGAAAACTAACAATACATGTAGTATGGGTTTAATAAATGTTTATATTTTAGAATTTTGTAACAAAAATATGGAAACACTTGAAATACTACTTTATGTGTATTATTTATTTTTAGTTTATAATTTGTTAAATTGTGTGATTGTGAATAATTGGTCAATAATAGTGAATAATCCACAAATCAATAAATTGCAAAATTAAGTTAGTAGCATGTCCTATATTTGTTCTATTATTATCACATTAAGCTAAAATCTTAGATATCTTTACTTCCGGAACCGTGAGGCAAAGATTACTAGATTCGTAGTTACTAGTTCAGAGTTGTCAGCTTTGGTTCTATAATTTTAATTTTTTTAATATAAAAAACAGTTTTTGTTTTTGAGTTTTACTAATGTATGTGTAAAGATATTAAGAGCAAGGTTAGAGCGGTAGATCAAAGTGAAGTAAGAAGCAAGTGATGTAACAGTGAAGTGGTGCTGCAACAGTGAAGTGCTAGTTGAGTGGAGCAAAGTGAAGCAAGTGACAGTGTAATGCTTAAAACAACATTAGTTTATATATAGGATCTTTGTACAGTTTCAATTCATTCATTCAATTTAGTAATAACAGAAATCTTCTAGAAGCTTTCTCTCTCTCTCTCTCTCTCTCTCAGCTTTCGTAGCACTCCTTTGTTCTTCTTGTTGTTCTCTGTTTTCCATTCTTACATTGTATCAAAGTTTGAATCTCTTTCAATGGCGTCCAATTCTCAACAAGCTTCATCTTCAGCCTCACAATGTGAGCTTTCACCATAGGAGGAAACATAATAGCCCGTTCTTTTTACATCATGGTGAATCACTTGGTGCGATCTTGGTTTCACAACCATTAACAGAGAATAATTATCCTACTTGGGCTCGTGCTATGAAGATGGCTTTGGATGCTAAAAGCAAACTCGGTTTTGTTGATAGATCAATCATTGCTTTAATGGCAGTCACTCCTCTGGAGAAGAAGGCATGGTCTTAGTGCAATTCAATGATTTCTTCTTGGATCTTGAATTGTGTTTCGCCTCATATCACTACTAGTGTGATCAATAGGGACACAGCTCTTGAGGTTTGGAATTCACTCAAGAATCTTTTCTCTCAGGCTAATGGACCAAGGATTTCACAGCTATAGAAGCAAATCTCTACTGTGACACAAGGTGATTCGGCAGTCACTTCTTACTTTACAGGGCTTTAAGTTTCGTGGGATCAATTGCTGAATTTTAGACCTTTGCCTTGCTGCTCTTGTGGCAAATGCACTTGTGGTGTGAATGATAAGATCACCACTCTTCAGCACGAAGATTCACTGATGCAGTTCTTCAATGGATTGAATGATGCTTATTCTCAAGTGCACACTCTAATTCTCATGATGGAACCTATTCCTTCAATAGATAAGGCTTTTTCTTTGGTGATTCAAGAAGAGAGACAATGATCCTTGGGTTTCAATCTGGGCTCATCAGTTCAAACAACTGCTCTTGCTATTAAAAATCAAAGCTTTACTTATGACTCTGGTTTTGCAAGAAATTCTAGCAAGAACTTCAAAGGCAATGCTGGGAAAGGAAGGCCTATGTGCAGTCATTGTGGCAAACTTGGTCACATTAAGGAGAAGTGTTACAAGCTGGTTAGTTTTCCACCAGGTTATAAGCAGAAGGGAAAGGCTCCAATGGCAAACCAGATCAGTCTTGAGGGTGATCAATCTCAGACTGAAGAAACGCAACTATGTAGTGGCAATTTTCCTTTTACTTCTGAGCAGTGCCAACAGTTGATTTATTTGCTTAACACCCATGCTTTCTCATCTAGTTCCTGTGAAGGTATTCATTCAGCTAATTCTACAATCAATCCTGTTTCTACCTCAAGTAATACTTGTCTTTTGTTTGAAGAATGTGTCTTTAAGCATGCAACATTCTGTGTTTGCTATCAATCCTATGAACACAATTGCTTTCAATGATGAAACTTGGGTTCTTAATACTGGGGCTACAGATCTCACAATTCATTCTATTACTTTATTCACCAAAATCACTAGTTCCATATCTACCATTATTCAATTACCTAATGGTGAGAAAGTCACTGTCACTCACATGGGAACAATTCACGTAACATCTACTTTAGTTCTTGAAAATGTTCTTTGTGTTCCCTCTTTCTCATTCAACCTAATATCTATTAGAAAATTAACAAAGTCCTTATCTTGTTGTCTTGTTTTCCTTTCAAATGTTTGTTTCATACAAGACCTGTCATGTTGGAAAACGATTGGAGTGGGTAAATTGCACAACAATCTTTACTTGTTGCAAGCTTCACCAAATTGCACATCAATATCAGGAGTTTCTTCCATTTTGCAGTCTGTTTTTAGTTCACTTGTACATTTTGTTTCCAGTGTTCATGTTGTTTCTAAGCCATATCTTTGGCATCTTAGACTTGGGCATGTCTCTGATAATAAGCTCAGTACTTTGCACAATAATCTTCTTGATGTAATTCAATTTCAAAGCAATAAAGATTGTGTTCTTTGTCCTATTGCTAAGCCAAAAAAGCTTCCCTTTCCATCTTTTAATCATATCTCTCATAATGTTTTTGATATTGTCCATTGTGATGTTTGGGGTCCTTTTATTAAATCTACTCAAAAAGATTACAAATACTTTCTTACTCTTGTTTATGATACCACTAGATCAACTTGAGTCTATCTAATGAAATGCAAATCAGATACTAGACCTTTGCTTGTTTCTTTTTACAACATGAAATGTACTCAATTTCACACTAAAATCAAAGTGTTTAGGACTGATAATGCTCTTGAATTTTTCTTGAACGATTTCTTTTCTGTAAATGGTATTATCCACCAGTGTTCTTGTGTATTCACTCCACAACAAAATGCAGTTGTAGAGAGGAAACACCAACGTATCTTGAGCATGGCTAGGGCCTTAAAATTTCAGTCTAATGTACCTCTTTATCTTTGGGGTGAGTGTGTGTTAATTGCTGTACATATCATTAACAGGTTGCCTTCTCCTATTTTGAACAATGAGTCCCCTTTTGAGAAACTATATGGCAAAATCCCTTCTTATGAACATCTCAAGGTCTTTGAGTGTCTTTGTTTTGCTTCAACTTTAGTTCACCATAGGTCTAAGTTTGATCCTAGGTCTGTCCCTTGTGTTTTTCTTGGATACCCCTTTGGTGTTAAGGGTTACAAGCTTCTTAACTTGTTTACTAAAATGATTTTTATCTCAAGGGATGTGATTTTTCAAGAAAATGTTTTTCCTTTTGTATCAAATCCCTATTCATCTTTCACTCATTCCAATATCCCTTTACCTCATCTGTTTCCTTCAGTGGCTTCACCCCATAATCCTTTGGTTTCCTTTCCAACTTATGATCCTATCATTGATAATATTCCTACATAGGATCATGTCATTCCATTTGCAGATGAGCCTATTTCCACTGCTCCCATTCCTAATATTGTTCCTTCCCTTTCTTCCTCACTTCCTATCCTAGAGTCTCAGTCACCAAATGAGGTTGTTTCTATGCCTAATTCAGATGTTGTTCTTGGTAATCCTGCTATTCCTAATGCAGATGCAGATGTTGTTCCAAATTTAGGTGTTGTTCCTCTTAATCCATCTTTAAAGAGATCCCAAAGGATTTCTAAGCCTCCTTCCTATCTGCAATCTTAAAAATGCAGCTTAGTTCATTGTGATCAATCTACTCACTTCACTTCATCCATCAAGTCAGGTTCCTCATCTACCACCTCAGGTATCAAATACCCTTTGTACACTTATCTGACTAAAAAATTGTCACCATCTTATGCCAATTTTTGTTCCCTCATTACTAACATTCCTGAACCTAAGTCCTATTTTAAGGCTATCAAAAATCCTAAGTCGCAGGAAGCAATGGATGCAAAAATTGTTGTTTTAGAGTCTAACAATACGTGGACTCTCACTCATTTACCTCCTTATAAGAAGGCAGTGGGTTGAAAGTGGGTCTATAGTGTGAAATATAAGTCAGATGGCAATGTTGAGAGGTACAGGCACTTCTGGTTGCTAAGGGGTTTACCCAATAGGAGGGTCATGACTTTACTAAGACCATTTCACCTGTTGCCAAAAATTCTTCACACAAGAATATAAATCTTGGAAGAATAACATCATCCAAATATCAAAATTCTTCAATTTACAAAAGAATGATGAAGGGATCCAAAGAAGACACTAAAACCTCACACATGTCGTCCAATGAAATCTGCTCACTTTCAAGTTATGATCCCTCAAACATCCAAAAAGACCTTCAAAAGGCAGATACTAAGAGGTCGTCATAGAAATACTAACATTCCTGAAGAAGAAAATAGTTGAAGATAAAGAAGCTAGAATCTAAACAAGTCAAGAATATTCCTTAAGCCTAACCAGCATAAAGCAAAATCAGACTTGGGAATGAGGGGCAACTGATGAGTCCAGAAAAATCATTATGGTTGTCCATTAATATGGACAACGTTGCATCATTTGTAGGCCATCAAAGATAACCGCTCAACACATTCAATAACGACCAACAAAGGCCTTAAACTCTCATCAAGACAAAGAACGTTACAATCAAGGTAATAATCACCCTAATTTATGTACAACAGCTATCTAAGTCACCTATAAAAGGGACAATCTGTCTCACTAGCTAAGGTACGTCAAAAACCACTACAAAACATTATCTATATACAAAAGATATGAGCTGATACTAACTTAAGTATCAGAGACTCCCCCACTAAGAACAATCTGGTGGTCTCTTCGTTCAACTCTCTTTATTTTGCAGGTTCTACAAGATCATTTAAAACTCCGGATTGGACGAGTGATCCAACTAACGATTTTGGCATCATCAATACTTAAGATTGGATTTACTAAATATTAACCCAAGAAATTTTTTCAAGACCAATCGTATTGAGTTGATTCACATCATAACAAAATTTATTTGGTTGATACATGGACTTACCAATTCAATATAGATTTAAGATATTTACTCAAATTATTGATAAAAGGATTTTTTTTTTTTTTTTTTTAATTTGTTCCTCTTAACTCAATCTTTGGAGAAATTTTTTTTCAAGAACTTGTTCGATCCCTTTCCCTCTTCCCAAATTTCCAAATTTATCTTTTTTTTTTATTATATATATATATATATATAACTTTTTTGAATTTCAAAGCTTATTGTAAGAAAAATAAATGCCTATCTAATCTTAACAAAAATGAATGAATCAATGAATGAAAGTGGAAGAAATGGAGTTTCATTACCCTTTTTGGTCTCGCACACCAATCATTCCTTGAAAGGTCCTGTACCCTGTATTAATTTTGCTTGACCTATTTTTTCAATATAAATATTGTTTAATTCTGGCTTCCAAAGATACACCTCTTATAATGAATAAATGAAAATCTTTACCTTGTTAAATCAAAATCAAAATCTCACGAGGCAAGTATCCACGTAAACTAAATATATATCCAAGTGTTCCCTTAACCTTCTGAGTTACCTTTCAAGTGTTCAATTAAGGGTCCGTTTGGATTGAACTTATTGTTGCTGAAACTGAAAACTGAAAACACTGTAGCAAAATAATTTTTAAATGTGTAAATAGTACCGTGGGACCCATTTTTAATGAAAAAGTTGATAAAAAATGAAATTTGTGGGTCCGTGAACAGTGCACAAATGCACTGTTCATGGACAGAAGTCAACAAATGCGGCTACTGTTCATGTGAACAGTAGCCGCACAGTAGCGCACAGTTTTGCTTTGCTCCCTCTCACACCTGATGAAAAAAAAAAAAAAAAAAGGTCAAAACGTGAAAATGAAAATGCGCCGTGAGAATAATCTCAATCCAAACGCCCTCTAAGTGGTGCAGAGTCAAATGCTAGACCATTTATTTCTAATAAATAATGCTCCTAAGAAAAATGACAAATTTGTTAGGATAAGGAATGAAAAAGTGCTTCTGTCAAAGAGGCCTGCACTTTTTTTGTTAAAGTAGATACAATTGGTACAATTGAGATTTATTGTTGATTCATTTAGTGAAATTCCATATTTCGTGTATATATATATATATATATATATTTTGAATGTAGAAGACAAAATTTTTATTCATAAGCTATTTGTATAGTTGTTACAAACTCATCCACCAGGACATGCCAGTGGGAGGTACATGGGCCTATGCATGTCTTTGCATGTCACCAGACCAAAACAAATACAACATATTCCTGTGCAGCCTTAAAAGAAAAAACACTTTAGCCTTACAATACGAATTTTAGACTTCAGGAATTCTCTTTTGGCTATGTTTCTCAGTTCGGTTCAGTCATTGGCAGAGTCTCTAGTATTCTTGCAACAGGTTCATTGCTCCTCTCAAGATGCCGCAAGGTTGAGTTTGTTTTCTATCAAAGAGCCACTTGTTTCTTGCATTCCATATGGACCATGATACCATAGCCCAAACCTCTAGTTCTTTGGTCGAGAGCACCTCCATTAATTCTCACACCAGTACATAGAAGTCCTTTGCCCCTGAGCTACGTTTCTTTAGTTAGGAAAGGAAATTAATTCTTTTCCATTGTTTGGATAGCAATTTTCTTTTCTTTTTTATAGAAAATTTCAACAAATAAGGTCTGCTCCTGACTCTTTATTATTAGACCAAGACATCAGTAGAGAAAAGAAAACTTAACTTATAAATTTGATTAAAAAAAAAACCTATTACTAGACCCACATATTTCCTTCTCCCTTAATTTTTATTTTTTTCTATTTACTTCCTTTCCTGTCATTCAAACCCAAGGCAGAGTAAAAGGACCTTATATGCTCATCTTTTTCTAAAGGAGAGAGAAAGAAAATCTGAATCAACAGCACTTTGAAGGCACAAACCCATTTTTCCTTGGTATTCATTCTAACTTCTAAGCATCTCCATGAAAATCCTACCCCAATGCAGAAAACCTTCGTTGTACAACCCAAAAATCACAAAAAAAATCCCATTAAGCCCAAAAACCCAGCTTCACACCTTCTTCATAACCCAACAACCATTGTTAAACCACAACAATGGCAACAACATCAACTACAGCAAACTTCATAAAGCAACCTCCTTTCTTCCACAAACCCAAAACAACAGACAACAAGCAAGCAAGCAAATGACCCCATTGTAGCACCAAAGGCAGCAACTTTAACAAGAAACAAGAGCAAAGGAAGAGAGAAAAGGGGATGGAGCACAACAAAGACAACGCAATATCATTCTTTCTTACTCTGTTCTAAATCTTTCATCTTTCTTTTTCCATTTTTAGCTAAAATCCTAAACTAAAGTTTGGTCATTTTTTTCAGCTATCAACAGAGCACAAAGTAAATAGAGCAAACAGGTAACATCTATTCTTTTTCACAAGCACACATCACGCACACAAGCTGCATTATAGGAAATATACATAGCATACATAGCACACTCACAGATATATGCTCACACACATATCAAAACCCCAAAATCCATTGGCAGATGGGAATTTTTTTTTAGAGAGAAGGGATTTTATTTATATATAAGGTTTAGGTGCAATACATTTGGGAATAATTAAATTCTACACCATGGTTATTAAAAAGTTAGTCAAGATTTAATTTTAAAAAAATGATTTTTTTAAGTGCCCCGTGGGTGTAGACTAGACAGTTAGTGTTGTAATGGCTTTCCCACCATCATTCTCTTATAATATCTAACTAGTCGCAGACTCGTGCGTTGCGCGTGATTATTTTTTTATGGTGATCTCATTATTATTATTATTATTTTGTAATTTGAACTAATTTAATGAAAAGTAATGTATTTCATAATCATATTTATCACAAAATAATTTTTTATTATTGTAGAATTGTTTTATTTAAAATTTGAAACATTAATTCTACTATAGTTGGTTGACTAATTTTTACATCTCTAAGTCAATTAAACACATTTTGCATACTACAGGTAAACCTTCTTTTCCATAAGGGTTGAAATAATGTGTGTAATATTTTTTTTTCAATGGAAGTTAAAAAGAATAAAATTCACCTAGTCTTGATGTTTTCTAAAAACTAAATTTGGAGATTCTCTTTCAATAATTGTGAAAATTCCAACCAATAATTCAGAAGGTAATACATGTTACATGTTCATGCTTCGATTGTGTAATTAAAAATTGGATTTTCATTGTCTTTTAAGTTAATAAAAATCTTACGTATACTTTTTTTTTTTTCAAAAAAAATTTACATATTTTTTTAACGTGGATCTTTACATATACCTTAATAAGTAAACCCTATACATTTCATTTTCTTAGATGCATAAAAAAAAAACATCTATTCCATAATAATAGTGGCTAATTAGTTTTTTCATGTTTTCATTTATAACGTTTCTTACTATTATCATATTTTATTGGCGGTTGATTTTCATAATAGAGGCATTAAATAAGAGTTAAATTCTTAGAACCTTTCATTAGATTTTAAAAGTCATGGTGTGTGAAGAATATAAGCATTTAAGGACTTTTTTTATATTTTATTATTTATAAATAATGTTAAATGAAATGTCAAAAAAAAAAAATTTTGAAATTTTTCATCTTTATTTCTTATATATTTCTATTATTACTGAAGAACGTTTTCCATTTAGTTTTGATAATAAATATGATTTTCTAGATTAGAGTTTGATTAGCATCAAGTTAAAATTTTGTATTATTTTATTTAATTGTTGATTATATGATTTAATTAAGTGAATTTAACGATTTATTTATTTGCATTGTAAAGTTTATAATAACATTCTTAAGGTCATCTTTAATTAATTTTTTTACTCCTTTAGCCACCGGCCTCTTTGTTTTCCAATTAACGGTTACCAATTAATTTATTTAATTGACATTTGATTTCTTTTACTAATCTCTTTCTCTCCCTCTTTGTTAACATCCTACTGTTTTCCCAAATTTGATGATAATCCTAATGTACTAAATATGCATATTGTAACGTTTATTTTTATTTTTATTTTATTCCATTTTGCTGTCATGAAGTTAGTACATCCATAACTATTAGTTATTATTTTATAATATTTTTGATTTGATATTATTATTATTATTATTATTATTATTATTATTATTATTATTATTATTATTATTATTATTATAATAATAAATTTAGTGTTTCTAAAATTAAAAAAAAAAAGATTTTGAAAATTTTCATCTTTATTTCTTATATATTTCTATTATTACTGAAGAACGTTTTCCATTTAGTTTTGATAATAAATATGATTTTCTAGATTAGAGTTTGATTAGTATCAAGTTTCAATTTTGTATGATTTTATTTAATTGTTGATATTATGATTTAATTAAGTGAATTTAACGATTTATTTATTTGCATTGTAAAGTTTATAATAACATTCTAAGGTCGTCTTTAATTAATTTTTTACTCCTTTAGCCATCGGCCTCTTTGTTTTCCAATTAACGGTTACTAATTAATTTATTTAATTGACATTTGATTTCTTTTACTAATCTCTTTCTTTCCCTCTTTGTTAACATCCTATTGTTTTCCCAAATTTGATGATAATTCTAATGTACTAAATATGCATATTGTAACGTTTATTTTTATTTTTATTTTATTCCATTGTGCTGTCATGAAGTTAGTACATCTATAACTATTAGTTTATTATTTTATAATATGTTTGATTTGATATTATTATTATTATTATTATAAATTTAGTGTTTCTAAAATAGCATGTGTTTTGTATTCTCTTTTTCTATTAAGGCTGCATTTGTTTTTGGTGAAAATTACTTCCGGAAATGCTTTTTCGTAAATGCGAGTGTTTGGTTGCGTATCGAAAATAGCATTTCTGGAAATTCATTTCCGTTGACCGTGAGTTAAAGCGGAAATTGCTTTCCCCTTTTATTTTCACTTCAAATGAAATTTTCTGGAAAAGAAATAAAGAGCACGAAGAGAGAGAGAGAGAGAGACTCAGACCGGCGACCAAGCCCCACAAACCGCCAGTGAGAGAGACCAAGCCAGCACGAGCAACCGCTGACCCACAAACCGATGAACCCAGACCCACGAGCAACCGCCGACCTATGAATCGACGAACCCAGACCCACGAGCAACCCATCGCTTCGACCCACGAACCAACGAACCCAGACCCATCGCCTCCTCGATCTCGCCGATCCACGAACCAGACCCATCGCCTTCGACCGCCGACCCATTGCCTTCGACCACCGACCTAGACACCTGTCGCTTTTTCTTCCTCGATCTCTCAGTTTTTTTTTTTAATTTGATTGTTGTTGTTGTTGTTGTGGTGGTGTGGTGGTGATGTTTTGGTGGTTGTGGCTTTTGATTGCCGGAATTTGTTGCCGGAATTTGGTGATGAATTGGTTGTGATTTTGAAATTTTTTGTAACAAAATTTGTTTGGATGCTAAGAAAATAGATGAGAAAATGTGAAAAATTGTAGGAAAATAGCGTTTTCCTAATAGAACCAAACACATGAAAATATTTTCTATAACCATTTTCATAATACAACCAAACACTTGAAAATATTTTCTTTTTCCAGAAAATAGCATTTCCAGAAAATAGATATTTTTCAGAAAATATTTTATGGGAACCAAACGGACCCTAATACACTATAACGTTTTATAGGAATACTTTATAAGAAAATTGTTTATTCCTTTTTCTTTTTTTTTTTTTTTTAAATTGAGTGTTTCTAAATTGATATTTGTTTTGTATTTCATTTTTCCATTGATGCATTGTAACATTTCATGGGAAGACTTTATAAGAACAATTTTTATTTATTGAATAAAATATTATATGTTTAATTTAAAAAAAAAATGAGACAACATATAAATAATTATGATACGGAGGATGTTGCTAAATTTAAATGTTGAATAAAATAAGATGAGAATAAAATAATAAAAATGAAATGTATAGCAATAAACACCATATTATTTTAGTTATGCTATGTAATAAAATAATATTATATTTTTATATACTATCTTTATAATGCAATAACATAACATTTAACCACCAATGAGAATAAAAAAGATAACAACATAAAATATAAAACTAAATCGTATCAAGCTGGATTACCTGTCAATTCCAATTTTAGCAAACTAACTGACTTCTAGTAGTCTAAAACTGATTTCTGCGGTGCATTTGGTGGAGCTTTCAATACTGCATCAGTATGTTTTGAGGGTCATCCTGTTACACTAAAATTAAAAAAGAAATATATACCAACAATTGAAGGAATATATATATATATATATAAAGAGAGAGAGAGAGAGAGAGAGAGAGAGAGAGAGGGAGGGGCTTTTGTGTGTGGAAAAATAGAAATTATGCAAGGAATAAGAGGGAGAGTGACAATTTTATAACATGAGGATAAGAATAAGAAGAGTCAAAAATAAAGGAAGATAAAGAGATAGAATGATATTAATATTAAGAGTAGTGGAGATATGAAAAGTTGAAATAAAATGAGAAAGGTTGAAGAAAGTTAAGATAGAGAATAGTGGGGATATGAAAAGTTAAAATGGAATTGAAAATTTAATAATAAATAAGAATAATTAAAAATAAGATAAATTAAATATGATATTTTGATTGTAATATAATAGAGTTTTTAATTCACTTTAAATGTTAAAAATTGTATAAAAATAATTGGAAAAAAATTGATAATGACATGGCTGCTAACGTGGCTCAATAGAAGCGTAGCAACATTAAATGCTACGCTTCAGCTTTTAGTAATATATAGATATAGACTAGTCGCACACTCGCGTGTTGCCCGTGATTATTTTTTTAAAGTTATCTCATAAATATATATAAATATATTATTATTATTATTATTATTATTGTTGTTGTTGTTGTTTTACTTTTGTCTATGTAACTTATGTAAAATTTTTATACGGTAAAATTATCCAAATCATGCTATTTAATAGGATAATATTATATTCTTTATAATGCAATAGGATAATATTTAACAATCAAAGAGAACAAAAAGAAAAAAAAAAAACTTAAAACACAAAACTAAATTGCATCAACTCAAAGTAGAGTTCTTAAAAATACAAAAAATTAATAAGCTAAAGCAGAGATGCAAGAAAAAAAAAAAAAATCCACCAAAAAATTGAGAGAGAGAAATAACCTTTTTTTGTGAGGGAAAATTATGCATAGAAATATAGAATAGAAAAGATAATGAAAATTTTATAATAAGAAGATAAGAATAATAAGAAAAAATAAATAAATGAAGATAAAGGGAAAGATGAAGAGTGATATTAAGGTAGATGGTAGTGAGGAGATGAAAATGTGAAAGGAATGAAAAATGTTGAAGGAAGTGTAAATGTTAAAAAAAATGGGTACGATTTTATAAGGAAATTTTTATTTATTTGTATTTAATTAAAAGATTATATGTTTAATTTTTTTAAAATTAAAAAAAAAAAAAGAAGAGAAAATATTAATAATTTAATGATATGGAGGATANTACATCCTACATGATGTTCATAAATTATAATACAATATTGAAAGTTTGAAACTAAAATTAAATAAAAGATAAGTTTGAAATTAATGTTTTTTTATAAGCATTTTAGCTCATATTAGGTCCAACTTCGAACCGTTTTGAACTGAATTGAACAGAATTGGACCGACTCGGGTAGCGTTAGAAAAAAAAATCATCAGTGGACGCGCGTGTAGTCGCGTCCACGGCCGCATGGTGTGTCCACACGAATCCAACTTGAGTGTGTAGGCCAAAATGGTCCACCCGTGCTTCCTTAATATTTAGTTGGTATTGTGTTGTTGTGTGAAAAGTGTTTAATTGCAAATATGATTGAATTGCTTTATGATAGAGCATAAATTTTCTGAAAGCCACTTGTTTTGCTATCTCTTTGTTTCTTTTTGAAAGCCACTTGTTTTGCTGTCTCTTTGTGGTGATTATTTTAAGAAACACTAATGCTTGTAACACTTTGATTGGTAGTACATTAAAGCCTTGTAAAAATGAGAAGGATAAGAAAATAATAGAGAGGTGAACCAGACTGACAAGTCCACAGTGATAAACAAAGATTGGTAGATCTTTTTACTAGCGGTAGGACATACAAGGAGGAACAAGAGGAAGGGAGGATTTGGCACACCAAGCTAAAGACAGAAGTGGATGGGACGGTTCAAAGGATGTTGCTCCAGTGTTGATCCCAATCCAAGACACTAGCTAATGAAGGCAACAAGAAGAGCCATACAACAGGAAATTATAAGAGGTTTCACAAACAAAATGCTTCTGACTGATGACACATTATCCTGCTAAATTCTATTAGGGCATCGCCATACAGAATGAAGGGAATCAATTTTGGAAGAAGATATCAACCATTGGAAGGATGCCAGAATAGTAATAGGGTGCTTAGTTGTAATTAGATTACTGTTGGAAGAAGACATTAAAGAAGGAAATGCATCTCAATGATGTTCTAGGAATATTTTATCTACTAATTGTCAACCTAACTTCTTGTAGAAACAAAAGGTTATGCCTCCTATGGAAACTAAAAATTTTAGCATTTCACATGCCAAAAAAAAAAATTAAAGTCCTACTGTAAACAAATATAATATCAAGAAAATCCAAAATTTTCAAATTGGATTAAAATTTGGAGAGCAATCACTTTTGCATCACCAAAAGATGGTTTATTCAATTTTTTGTTAAATAAACCGAATAGAAGATCACTTGCGGGAAAAGTATTAGTTAAGGACAGTTTGTTGTCTTTATCATAAACACACTAAACATGAGGAATATGGTAGTGCCATACAGGATAATAATAAAAATGCCCAAATTCAGAATTTTAGAGACAGTTTTTTTTTTTTTTTTTTTTTTTTAAAAAAAAAAAACAAATAACTTACAAATCATAAACACACTAAACATGAGAAATATGGCAGTGCAGGATGAAAACAAATGTCCAAATTCAGAATTTTAGAGACAATTTAAAAAAAATAAAACCAAATAACACCTAATGTAACTTTAACTCGACACTTTTGATTTAATCAAACATAATTTAACTTACATTAAACAAAATCTTCCCAAGTCCTCCAATTCCATAATCTCTGCAAAAAACCAAAAAAAAAATCTTAGTAATTAATATTAAACAGAACATCTTATAAGACAAATAATAAGAAATGACTAAAAGATGCCGAACCAAATCAAGGTTATGGAAAAGAAAAACAAAAACCTGATTTTGTTGTGAACAAATACTATGTTATAAGTAATCTAGCCACCAAAATGGGCCCGAAGTGCATAGGCGTTGCCAGCACCACCACCATCACCATCTCCACCACCATCGACTATATCTTCATTACTAAAAGTGAAAGCTGCAAATCTTTTTTAATTATATTATTTTAAGGAAAGGTGTGGATCTTGTGAGAAAGAAAGTAAAACATGCATGATGTTTTAATCATGCATTAGTGGGGTCTCTAAAGGATGGCTTCCACCTAAAAACAAATCTCTAAAGGATAAGAACTGGGTTGGGTAACACCTAATCCGGCCCCTTTTCTATGAGGCCTATAGCCTACCCACCAAAAAAACCATCACCGTTCATGCTAATCCTAGACCCTTTTATGAAGAGTTGAATTCATTTGTTTTTGGAGCTGTGCTCTTTATTGTGTGTCCCAAGTTAAGACCCAACTAAAATTGAAGGCTTGAATCTACAGTTAACAGGCTCAAAGGTTCAAATGGGTTTATTCTTTTTCTTTTTCTTTTTCTTTTTCTTTTTGTGGATAAATTACAAATTGGTGTGACGGTAGCATTGCTATGACTGAATTGACTAATTTAACACAAAAAGTGTAATCTATCTACTCACGAGGAAAGATCATGATAACTGCTAACTTCTTGATATCTAACAATGTGTGGTATGCTTTGCAGAACTTATTATTATTACAAATTCTAGATGTTTCCTATAACATTACCTCCCCTTTTATACGCACTACCATATTACACACATCTCATGAAACAAATGTCACTACTTTGCATTTTCATTGACCCCCCTCCGCCTGGGGCCTAACTCATATACTCCCTCCGTCCTTAATTTTTCGGCCTCTATTACTATCAATAAATAAATTTCCTAACATATTTTTTTACGTTATTTAAAATGTCAATGCCCCTCTTTCAATAAAGTTTAAATTAGGGAGCATAGTTTTGGAAAATTTTACCATTTATGTAAAAGATAACACGTCAAATAATGTTACTCTAAAAAGTTAGATTTTCTAAACAGGCCTAATAAAATGGGATGGAGGGAGTTAAATAAAAAAAATAAATAATAAATAATTAAATAAAACTCAATTTGATTCAATTAGTTTGGCCAAATTATGACCAGCAATTATCCTACAATGTAGACATATAATGTTATGGCCAAATACACACACATGCACTTTTTTTTTTCTTTTCATTTCCTTCTTTTATTTTCAAGCCACATCCAAAGGAACTGGTAGGTTGTGTTTGGCAATGACTTAAAAAGCCAGCTTATTTTACTATTTAGCTTATTTTTTATACTATTCATAGGTTTTACTGCACTTTTCGGTACTATTTATGAGTCTCACTATACTATTTCAACTAATTTTTACCTTTATCTATAGTATTTTCAGTAAAAAGTTTTCAATTTCAACTAAATAAGTTATTTCCAAATAGACACTTAACATGATTAGTATGGAACTATGGAAGGACCTTATACTCAAAGTTTAGGATTCACTGAATATATAAATTGCACATTGTATATGTGTAACTCTTAGCGTGATTTAGCTTAAAAAGCTGTTCTAATATGTTGTTTTTCAAATTTATATCTTTCTTGGACTCAGGGTTCTCTTCTGTCAGTATTGAGACAATTTGCTCGCATAAAAAGTGACAAGCAATCCATATCTGTCGGATTTGTTGGGTATCCCAATGTTGGAAAGTCGTCGGTTATCAATACACTTCGCACAAAGAATGTAATATTTCTCTTCTCCTTAGCTGCCTATGATGTGTTATTCTTCTACAGCGGCTAGTTTAATTTAAGGGCATGCAGGCACACACATAATCATATATACTAGGCCTGTTTGTATAAACAAGGATCTATTCATATATTTATTTCTCTAAATGTTATATTTGATATATTATTGTAGTTTGATCATTGAATCATAAAACAGAACTTAAATAATTTGGTTACCTTTTTTGCAGTGCAAGTAGATTGCATTTAAATTTGGACTCATTTTACTTTTAAATTTTTTTTGGATTTATTTGTGATTTGTTCTGGTTATGCTGTAGTAGACTTTGAATGCCCCATAATGTTAGCATATGAACATGTTATTTAGAATTAAGATATGTTGCCTGTCGTACAACATCCTCAACCTCCCTACTGTGTGCTTGCGGTGGCATTCTGCCAGGCTGTAGCTCAACCTACTGCCTGAAACACATGCATGAGTGTGGAACTATGTTTTGGGAGGCCAAAATAAGAAAACATAATCAAATTCCTGTAATAAGCTTTGTGCATTTTGTGATGGTGGTTTAAAGCTATGAATTTTTTTTTTTTTTTTTTGGTCAGCACAAGTTATTTTGTCATGTAAAATCTATGCAATTCTGCTAGTGTCTTCTTTGATTAAATCTTGATCTTACATTGCAAGAATATTTCTTTGGATGATTCAAATTACACATTACATACACATTTTACCATTACTATCAATACCAAGAAGCTTGCCAGCAAAGGACATTGGTAAAGAGTCCCATTCTTAGGATTTATATCCTTGTGTTCCTTCTTGAGGAAAGACAAAGTTCAATATTTCTTATCCATAAAACAAGAGAAAGTCCAATTGATCTAGTCAAGAGAGAGAGCATCCAGTTTACTAATACGAGAAAAAAAAAAGGACTTTAATTTTAATGATGTTTGTGATCTATAGCTTTTATGTGACAAGGTTGTGCTAATGGTTTGGTTCACTGACATACTTGTGTTCTTCTTCAAAGGTTTGCAATGTTGCTCCTATTCTTGGTGAGACTAAAGTGTGGAAGTATATTACCCTCACAAATTACCCTCACAAATAGGATCCATTTGATTGACAGCTCTGGAGTTGT
Source organism: Quercus suber (assembly GCF_002906115.3). Taxonomy (NCBI): domain Eukaryota; kingdom Viridiplantae; phylum Streptophyta; class Magnoliopsida; order Fagales; family Fagaceae; genus Quercus; species Quercus suber. The sequence continues at coordinate 498,022 of NW_027069920.1, read as the reverse complement.
TTATAAGAGCAGTGACTCTGAAACAGATGTTATACTTAAGGGTGTGGTATGTTCTAATTATGTGCTTCCATGATAAATTTTAACCAATTTTGAAACATTGATTTGCTGATGCTATTGTTATAATTATCCTTATTTGTTCTTAATTATGCCTTTGGTTTCTAAACTGTAGAATACAGGAATGTGCCATTGAAGCAATATCATCATGATTGAGTTACATTATGCAGTAAAATTGTAGTCAAACCTGTATTATATGTGCCATGTGATTGGGCATCATATTCAAATTGTCTTCAGCTAGATTTGAAATTGTTCAGGGTTAATTTAGTTTATCTCTTGAACTTTTTTCCCCCTAGACCCCTAAACACTTTGTGCATGAGGAGGTGTCAATTCAACTACAAGGTCTTTGGCTTAACATTTCTAAAATTAGTTTGCTTTTATCCGTGTTTTGGGTGTTTGAAGTTTTTTTATTAACTTTTTTATTTTTTTATTTTTTTTTATTTTTGAGATGATGTATCTTTTTTACTTGACTATGAGAATTCGGTCATCATGTTAGTAAATTAATCTTACCTTATTGTTGCATATTATATATGGGGCTAGCCTATTTTGATCTTGCTTTGTTATATAAGGACTCCTTCTCCCTAATGATTGCTATCTTGCCATGTTTTGGTGTGCCTTTTATTTTTATTTGTGGTTTATATGTTTGAAGTTTTTGTATTAATTTTAATTTTAAATTTTAGATGATGTATCTGTTTTACTTGATCTATGAGAATTCGGTCATCATGTTAGTAAATTAACCATACCTTATTGTTGCATATTATACGTGGGGCTAGCCTATTTGGATTTTGCTGTTATATAAGGTCCAATTCTCCCTAATGATTGCTATCTTGCCTCTTTATTTTATTGGATCTGTAGAGAACTCCATTGTCTCTCTCTTTCTATTTCATATTAATGCTTGTGTGTTTTTATTAAGCAAATTGGTATTTTATGAGTCATTTATATTGTTTTTAATAAGGATTTTGCCCTTGTTTCCAGGTACGTGTCACGAACCTGCAGGATGCCTCTGAACACATTGGAGAAGTTTTGAAACGTGTGAAGAAGGAGCACTGGGAAAGAGCATATAAGATAAAAGATTGGTGCGTCTCTCTTCTATAGTTTTAATTTTAATAAAATATTATGTCATGACTCTAACGATACATTCTAGGGCATTCTGCCTTTCCAAGTATCTCTTGGCAAGAGGTCTTTTTGCACTTATTTTTGGTGGGAACTCAAGATCTCTCCCTCCATATAATAAGGGAGGAGGTGCCAGTTGGGCTAGAGCCCATTGTCAAGTGGTCTCCTTCCACTTTGATTGTCCTGGGCTTTCGTTGGTGTTAAAACTGCAGCTGTGAGCAAAGTACTAAAACTTAACAACATCAGAATTCATTCTTGCTTTTTATGTTATACACCGTCATTTCTTGGGTCTTCATGGTGTTAAAAATACCAAATATTGGATATTAGATATAAAAGTCACATGGATCATTATCACTGATTGCTATCAATGGATTTTAGGTAATAGTTATCTTGAGTCTGGCTTTAGTGAATTTGACAAGAAGTAAATACAAAAAAGGGTGCAGTTCAACATGTTCCTTGGTTTTTATTCTAGGATTTTATAGCGTGTATTATTTTGTTTGCTTGCTTTGTCTAGGCTTCTGAATGAGACTCTTAATTCCTTTATTTGCCTGTTTTTCTTTTCGTTTTTTTTTTTTTTAAGAGAAATATACAACATTGTTTGCAGAATGCTAGTTATTTGTTTGGTGGTGATCTCAAGAATGATGATAATGACTTTCTAGTTCAGCTATGCAAATTGACAGGAAAGCTTATGAAGGTACAATTATATATATATATATATATATATTATTTTTGATAAGTAAGGTACTTGTATTAGCTATAACGCTTAATGGTGATGTTAGGATACCACTTTTGTCGAATGCTTGCAATTATTCTTCAATTCAGCTTGATATGATTTTTAACAAGATTAGAAGACTATTGCCTTTTCTTATGTGTCTTTGAGGTTCTTTTTTTATAAGTAATTTCATTAAAAAAGAACAGGAAGGGGCACAACCCTAGTACATGGGAAGTATACAAAAGAAGAGCCAAAAAAAAAAAATTGCTATAGTATTGAAAAAACTTCATATCAGCTTGGAAGTCAGCAAGGTTTTAGGTGGTAAAAGAGGTGAAAGTCAACATTCACTCATAGATGAGGAACAAAAACTTCAGATGTGCCATGCCCTTTCCCTCAAAAGTACGCCTATACAGTGTTACTCAAGCACAGAAAAATTGACTCCCAAGCCTCTTTACTATCATGCTTACCCCTTTCCAGCATGTTAAGTGGGCAATCACTGAACCCAGCATTACCCAACTTACCTCCAAGAGACATAAACAAGTGTCCATAACTCTGACGCCGTTGAACGTTGAATGGTTAGCATATGTGCTATTAGATTTATATGTACAACACCAATCCATTAATGGCAACTCGGCTCTTGATGTTGTTACTTTTGCTTTTGAAATTAACAGTTGTGCTTCATTATTGACACTACTATGTTACAAATGGGCTGTCTAGCTAGGGTGGTGAACCTGAGTTGATGACTGCGGCAAAAGATGGTCCTCCATGACTGGCAGAGAGGTAAAATACCCTTTTTTGTGCCCGCTCCACGACAAGAAGACAAATCGTCAGATGAACCCAACGTTTTTGGTGCTGACCAAGATGAAGTGGGTAGCAGTCAGGCATCTGCAGCAGCTTTCAGAGCTATTGCAAATGTTATTTCCTCCCAGCAGCAAATGTCTGTCCCTGTTCAAAGGGATCTCTTCAGTGAGAACGAGTTAAGGGGTGACACAGACAAGCTGAAAGGGTGTGAAAAATTCAAGCTGGTCTAAGATGCCAAGGGTGATACGCATGAACTTTGTCCAGCAACCTAGGATGAGATTGCCGGTCAGCTTCCTGCTAGTTAGTCATAGGTTTTTTGCGGAGGGATTATCACTTTTTGTAGTCTGGGCAGTTTTGTATGTCTAAAATAAATTTTGTTTATGAGTATTTATACCTGGGAGCTTGTCTTAATTACAGATTATGTGTGTGTATAGCAAAAATTAAAAAGCCAGCTTATTTTTCTATACAGGTCATTTTTGCTACTATACATGGATCTCACTGTACTATTTCAACTAAATTTTATCTTTATTTATAGTATTTTCAGCAAAAAAATTTCAATTTTTGTAAAATAAGTGAATCTCAGACAGACCCTATATCAAATTACAATGCCTAATTATATTATACCACAAGTTTGTTTTTCCCCCCCAACAATCTAATTCAAGGAAATCAATTTAATAATTTGGCTTTTCATGCATTTTAAAAGGCAGGAAACTCATCATGCTATGATTGGGAACAATTATGGCAATTACATTATTTATATCAGGATTTGTGACCTTGAAATTTTAGAGCTACTGCTATTTATGGGGTTGGCTTTCTGCTTGTTTCATAACCAGTTTGAATTCTTTGATCATAAGCCATTGTTTCATTTTAAATCGGGTGGTTTACCAACTTTACCTGATTTACATTTGCATATAGTGAGAATGAAATATGATATGTTGATGGGATGGTATGGGAATGACAACATAAATATAAAATAACTTTTAAATGTTTACTATTGCAATTAAGTCAAACATGTTGATAATTTCAATCCAATCTATTTGATGTATCAAACGGCTTATGAAAAACAAGGGAAACTGTAGACATGGCTCAATTTTTGCCAGACTGATATGCTTTGGCGTGCAATTGGACAATCTTGGGTCAAATACTTGGCCGTATCATCGATACAGATTTAATTTTTGGTGGCTCCCTGGAGAGCATGTGAGCAGAGGGCGGGGTGGGATTTCGATTCTGTTTTCATGAGATTCAAATTGCATCTGGATCTGCGGCTTGAACCCCATCCTAGAAGCTTCATCAAATGAGGCTCTCTTTTTGAAAACTCGTATTGTATTACTCATCCCTCAAGCATCCAAAACTTGAAATCAATAAGAATAAAACAAAATTCTGGGGTTATGCACTGAATTTCTTGTGTGCCCTCAACTGATCAAACTCATTTGCTCCCACTAGTATCTCCTTTACCTACACAATTTGAAAGTTGGCATTCAGTGTCGACAATGCTCCTTCGGTTAATGTATCAGATATGCTTAGGAAATGAGTGATTTGGGTTAAAGTATAAATGTATGACAGAAAAGAAACGAGATGAAGGTCCATATCCGCAATTTTATGCTCATAAAACTCATCTAGGTTATCAATAGACAAGATGAAACAAGAAGTACAACTTGTCTTCATTCCAGGGCGTACTTATTCAATTAACTCTTCCACATTGCCCTTTGACCTATCCTGGAATTCCCAAACAGACATTATTGGTCTTGTTGTAAAGAGATAACACATTTTGAAAGAAAATGGTTTTAGTAAATCAGGGGATTATTTTCTTTTTCGTTTTCCTTTTTGACCAGTAAGTGATATTTATTATATTTCAATCAAGCTGATTCTTATGAAATCATTTTATGAAAAGCCAGAGAATGTTCCCCAATTGTGCTGAAGTTCATGCAAATGAAAACCTGCAAGTGGAATGTAGGTTTAAGGGAGGATATGCTAATGATGCATTACAAATGATAAACTGACAAAGTATACAATCTTCGGTGCATACTGGCAGACCTTTACTCTCTGCAGATAGGATCATTTGAACATTCGACTTATCTTGATCAATTGTTGTTGCTGTGCTGATATGTCAAGGATATAACATCATGTGGAAGGTCCAAGTTTTTATAATTTACCAAACTCATGAGATGGAACAAAGAAAAAACAAGAAGAATTATGGTCAAAGGATATAGAATTGATCAATGAATATATTTTTATGACATCAACTACTGCAAATTATCAATTACAGCAGGATTGTGGCAGAAAGAAAGTTGAAAATTTTATGTCAGCTAAACTTTTTTTTTTTTTTTTTAGGCAATAGATATTTTCATTAAAAAAAGTATGTCATGATCGCGATGCACTAGAAACAAATACAAACAAATCAAACAGAAGTAGAATGCACAAAATCAGAAATAGAAATACATTGTGTAAAACCCCAAATACGAGACCACCCAAACAAAGTCCCAACTAGCAAAGCCTTCAAAAAACCAGCAGATTTCTCAACATCCTCAAAAGTGCAGGTATTTTGTTCCCTCCAGATTAGCCATATCAAATATGGCTGGAACCATATTCCAAACCAAAGAAGAGCGCAACCCCAAATAATTCTCCCATGCAAAAATAAGAGAAACAACTGTCCTTGGCATCACCCATTGCAAACCAAACATCAAAAACACTTCACTTCATAAGGCATGTGCGAACTTGCAATGAAGTAAAAGATGATCCATTGTTTCTCCATCACAACGACACAAGCAACACCAATTAACCAAAGACAAGTTCTTTTTTACAAGGTTGACAATAGTAAGAATACTATCTTGAGCTGCAGTCCATAAAAAGAAAGACACTCTTTTAGGTACCTTACTACTCCAAATACATTTCCACGGGAAATGAAAGGTAGGAGGAATTAATAAGGAATTATAGAAAGAGTGTACATCAAAAACATCATTGGAGTTAACTTCTAAAACAAACTATTAGTCCGCTCTCCCTTAGGCATTTTGGAATAAAAAAGCTCGTAAAAAGCAAACACTCTCTCCTCCTCCCAATGATTAGGAACCCTGTGGAATTGAATATTCCAACTCCTACTACCACCATCTAGTGAAATACTAAACAACTCAAAAATCCAAGCTTCTTTACCTATAGCACGGGAGAAAAGATTAGGGTAAAGATCCTTTAAGGGAATGTGCCCACACCAAAGATCATACCAGAATCGAATATGAAGACCCTCTTCCGCCACATACAACACATAGCCAAAGAAACTCTCATCGCCTTTCCTAAAATTCTTCCACATTCCACATCCTAGAGCACCTCTACTAACTTTAGTGCACCAACCTCCACTAGACTCCCCATACTTGGTAGCTATAACCTAACGTCATAATGATTGGTTTCATTTCCAAAACGCCATAACCATTTTCCAAGCAGGGCTTGATTAAACAAACCAGACGTCCTTATCCCCAAACCTCTTGCTTCAACTGGCCAACACACTTTATTCCAAGCAACAAGTGGATATTTGAAAGCTTCCTCAAAACTCCCCCATAGGAAATTTCTCTAAATCCTTTCTAATCTATCCGCCACAACGGGAGGGATAATAAAAAAGGATAAGAAATAGGTGGGAAGGCTTGAAAGGGTACTTTTCAATAAAGTTAATCTACCCCCTTTCGACAAATATAAACGTTTCCAACCAGAAAGCTTCTTCTCCATTTTTTCTATAATAGGATTCCAAATTGATGTATCCTTAAAATAAGCTCCAAAAGGCATACCTAAGTAAATCATGGGCAACCTACCAACATTGCAACCTAAGACACTAGCCAGAGTATCCAAACTCCCTACCACCCCTATTGGAACAATCTCACTCTTACCAATATTAACTTTCAATCTTGCGATAGTCTCAAAGAAAATCATCACCATCCGAATATATAAAAGTTGTTCCCTAGTTGCATCACAAAAAAGGATAGTGTTATTAGCAAAAAGAAGATGAGAAATATGCAAACCTCCTTGTGAATGAGAATTCACTGGAAAACCCCTAAGAAAGCCTCCCTCTTCTGTTCTTTTCAACAGCCTACTCAAAAATTCCATCACCAATAGGAAACGAAGAGAAGAGACAAAGAGTCCCCTTGGCGAAGGCCCCGAGTACTACCAAAAAAACCCACTAGAGAGCCATTAAGAAGAACTAAAAATCGGACGGTAGAAACACAAAACTTCATCCACCTCCTCCACTTCTCTCCAAAACCCATCCTCTCCATGAGATAAAACAAAGCATCCCAATTCACATGATCATAAGCCTTCTCAATATCCAACTTGACAATCACACTTGGAATGCCACTCTTCATTCTACTATCCAAACATTCATTAGCAATGAGAATGGAATCAAGAATCTATCTCCCTCCAACAAAAGAATTCTAAGAATTAGAAATAAGTTTATCCAACACACAACAAAGCCTATGTGCCAACACTTTTGATAGTAGCTTATACAAACTACCCACAAGGCTAATAGGATGAAAGTCCTTAATGTTAATAGCATTGGTCTTCTTAGGAATCAGACATAAGAAAGTGGCATTAACTGATTTTCAAAGATGCAAGTTCTATGAAAATCCACAAAAAAGCCATAACATCTTCTTCTACCACACTCCAACACTTTTGGAAAAACCCATAGTAAAACCATCTGGCCGAGGTGCCTTATCGCCTTCAACTTCCTTTAAAACCACAAGAATCTCCTCCTTATCGAACTCCCTTTCTAAAGATAGCCTCTCAAATTCATCCAAGCAAGCAAACTCCAGGACATCAATAGTAGGTCTTCAAAATTCAAGCTCTTGATATTGATTATAATAAAATTCCACAACCTGAGCTTGAACCTCCTTGTCATCCTCATAAAGCACACCCTCAACCTCCACTTCCCTAATTTGATTGGTTCGCCTGTGTGAGTCAGCCAATCTATGAAAAAACTGAGTATTATTATCCACCCCTTTTATGAACAAGGCCTTGGATTTTTGCCTCCAAAAAATTTCCTCCAAAGAAGCTAAATGCTCGATGTCAGCTTTGATCACAATTCTTCTAGATCTATCTTCTAGAGACAAAACATGCAGCTCTTCTCACATATCAAGCTCCCACAACTTAGTCAAAAGATATTTCTTCCTAAAAGCCACATCCCCAAACACATGCTTATTCCAATGCTTCAAATCACCTTTCAAAGCCTTCAGTTTACAAGCTAAAACATAACTTGGGGGCCCCACAAAGTGATAACCCCTCCACCATTGCCAAACTCGATCCACAAAACCCTCCACTTTTAGCCACATATTTTCAAATTTAAAAGCACTCTTCCCCCTCAACGCACCTCCTGCCTCTATTAAAATAGGACAATGATCTGACACCACCCAAGGAAGAGACTTCTATATCACATCCAAAAAATGATCCTCCCAATCAGCTGAAATTAGAGACCTATCAATTTTGGACATGGGAGGACTATTAGAATTTAAACATGGCTGAGCTAAAAGAGGTACAACCAAGCCTCTCTACCGAATATCTGATGATGTTAAAATCACCAATCAAACGCCAAGCCGAACCCCACTGCAATCTCATAGAATCAAGTTCCACCCACATATCATTCCTAGCACTGTCATCAGATGGACCGTATACCCCTGAACACACCCATTCAAAACCGTCTACCACTCCCTTCAACAAAACAGAAACAGAAAATCTACCAACAAAAAAATCAAATTTCTCAAATAACCTCCTATCCCATGCCAACCAAATATCCCCAGCAGTGTGACTTGCATCCAAAACTGCCCAATCTACAAATGGGCTGCCCCCATAAACTTTTCACAACAGTAGAGTTTGTATTGTCCAATTTGGTTTCCTGTAAACAAATAATATCACCCTTCTGCTCCTTAAGCAAAATTTTCACAATAACCCTCTTACAAAAATTATTTAAACCGCTCACATTCCAGGATAGTATTTTTAAATTCATGGATACTAATTTGAGCCCAACCCAATGGATTTCAAACTACCTTTAGAGTTTGTACCAGCCTTCCTATCATAATTAATGGAAGAGACTAAACTCCTTAATTCCCTCATACCTTTCTTACTTTTGTTCCCTGTCCTACTAATGAGAGGATTTAGAAGTACCCGATTTCCTTTAAAACCATGTCAGCCATGAAGCTTTAAATAATTAATATATTTATTTTATAAGAAAAATTATGAGACTAAAATTAAAAGGGAAAACCAAAAAGTCATATGTTTATCAGACTAGAAAAACTTAAAAATCAAGTTACCTGTAGTGCTCTATTGGTTAAAATTCTAGTGAACCAAGGGATTTTTGAGGGTGCCCTAGTTCAGGAGCTCTCTGAGCATCTATGTCGGTGCCTATTACAATGACAACCCCCAAGTTCTTGTATACATAATCTAAAAGCCATTTGACTTGAGGTGCCACATAAATATCATCGCATCTGTAGCACAAGTCAATTAGCAAGCAAGATCCTTGTAATTGCATATAGTTGTTTACTGATTATATGTGTCAACTCTCATATGTATATGCCTTGCCTTCTATTACACAAGGAATGAGGATGCTTAGAACATGAAAGTGAGATGTAGCTTCTAAGATGTATACACAACAAACCTGAGAGTGTTCAGAGAAAGTCTTCTCCGTCTCAGAAAATTTTGAGACAATGATCAAATCTCTTGAAGTGATTCCGGTCACCCATAGAATAAAAAAAAACACACATCAAGAAATTATCAAGATAGTGTCTTTGGCTCAAAAGGAAATGTTGCCTTATTTTGATGATATAGCCATGAAAGCAACACTCTGTTCCTGTTTCAAAATCTGTCAGAGAGCTGCAACCATGTCCATGACTGAAAACCATATCTATGGTGGCAATCATCTTAAGTCTCTCTATTCATTTTTGTTCTCTTAGCAGATGGAAAGTAAAGAAATCATCTAAGTCTCCCATGTTCATGTTCCAGACTGGCCTTCACCAGTCTATTGAGCCAACAAGCCTTGTAATTTTTCCAAGAGATACGGTAATCATCTCCTTTGGCAATCCTTTAAAGTTGTATTGATTTCATTAACTATTGAAGTATAAGAAGCATAATCTGAAATAAGGCCTTTTTCACTTCGTAATCTATCAAAATGCTCTGGGTTTCCATTCCTGCAATGCCCTTCTAACAAAATGTTGTATGTAATATCATCTGGAACCACCCCCAAATTAAGCATAGCATCTAAGAGCATATTTGCATTTTTCATCTGCCCTAGCTTACAAAGGCCATTCATAAGTACGTTATACGTTACAACACCTGGAACATAGCCATCACTCTGAATTTCTTTGAGCAACTTAAAACCCATTTTAACATCACCCTTCTTACAAAAACCATCCATGACCATGGTATATGTTGCATCATCAGGTTTCATACCAGCACTTAACATCTCCTTCATCGTTCTTTCTGCATCAACAACTCTTCCTTCCCTACACAGCCCTGAAATAAGAGCTGTGAAGCCACATTATCAAGTTCAATCCCTTCATCACTCATTCTCTTCCTAATCTTTAAGGCTGATTCTAAATCTCCTTCCTTGCAATTCCCATCAATAAGAATAGTGTATGTGATCATGTCAGGCTTCAATCCCCTCACACTCATCTCATCAACAAGGTTCCTCACTTCTTTCAAATCTCCAATCTTGAAAAGTCCATTGACAAGTGTATTATACGTAATCAAATCAGGTTTCACACCTTTCCCCAACATTTGCTGATAAATTTCCATGGCCAAATCAATTCTCCCATTCTTACATTGCCCATCAATCAATGTCGTGAAAGTAACATCATTCGGAACCAACCCCCTCTCACACATTTCATCAAACAACCTATTCGCATCATCCAAGCTACCCTCCTTACACAACCCGTGAATCAAAACACTGTAAGTAAAAACATCAGGATGCATTTTACTCTCCTCCATAACCCTTTTCAACCTAAACCCCTCCTTTAAATCCCCACACTTACAACACCCATTAATCAAAGTATTGAAACTAACAACCGTGGGACGCAAACCCCACTCGGAATTTCCTCAAACACAAGCTGGGCTTCCCTAATTTTACCCTGTTTACACAATTTATGCATCAAAACATTGAAGTTACACACATTTGGTGGATACCCACAATCCAAAACCTTCATATAAAACGCACAAGCCGATGAGGCTGTCTTCGACTTCATCATCTTATCAAGCAAAGACCCACACCCTCGAAATGGGACTCGAAAATTATGCTTCCTAACCAATCTAAAGCACTGAATAGCATCAGAAACAAAACCATTATCCGTATACGCAATCATCAAAGCATCAAACACAGAATCGGAGTACTGGGTACCTTTGGTTTCGACGAGGGAAGCAAAAACAGAGCAAGCCGAGTCCTTGCCTTTCCGAGAGACAAGGAAGTGGAGGAGTGACTGAGCTTGAGGGAACATGTTGTGGAAGCAGAGGAAGTGGGCCATGGTGCAATAGGAATGGAGGGTGTGGCGGAAAGTGGGGTGAGAAGAGAGGCATTGGAAGAAGGTGAGGAGAGAGTGTGGAGAGAGAGAGTAGGGGTTGTGGTTGTGGTTGATAACATGTTGGGGTTTTGGAGTTGAGAAGAGATTGCTGAGAGTATAGGGTCTTCTTGGTGAGGTGATGGTGGAGGAGTGTACTTGTACCAGGCTGAAGATGAAGAGAAGGAGTGGTGTGTTGTTCTTGAGAGCTTGAGGGTGGTCATGCCTTTGCTTTTCTTTCTGATAGTAGTTATCTCTCGCTCTCCCCTCTGTTTTGAACGAAAGAATATTTCTAAACGTTTTAACAAGAGGGAAAAAACAAGAAAAGAAAGAAGAAGAAGAGGGAATATATGGCCTACAACAGGGTGAACATGCAAGCCTTGGCCAAATTGGATTATTACCGTATAAAATGACACGTGAGATTATGAGTTTCGGTGCTCATATGAAAGTGATGGTTTACCATTACAGCAGATATTAATATAATATCAAATTGTGGCCAAAGTTATGGGAAAGTGTGATTGTAGAACTAAAAATAAAATAAAATATAGGTTAGTTTGGAATCAACACCAAAAAAAGAGAACTTAGTTATCAATCAGCACGTCCGCCAAGTGTCCTCTCTACCTGTAATCGTGGTTGGCCATGAGATTACATATATGATATATAGCTTAAAACAATTTTAACTGATGAAAAATGAATAATTCATAGCTGTTAGTTGTATATTGTCTCCAATACATTTTCAGGCTTTGAAAGTTTTTGACTTGATAATGCCTGGTGCAGGGCCTGAATTTTGCCATGCATATTCTACCACCTGTTGAAAGGGGCCTCTGCTGTATGCCATTGGCTGTAACCATAATAAAAATCTTGAGCCAAATTGGATTGCCATATAATCAAATATCTGTTCTTGATTTATCTCAATTATTTTGGTTAATTCAATATTTTATTTGAACATTACTTTTGAATATCTCTCTGTATTTCTATGCCTGGCTCCAACATGTAAAGTTAACCAGGTAACTTAAAATGTTTGACAGAGTTAATTACTTTTGGTGAGCTATTAAATTGCTGAATAGTAATGTTTAAGGACACTGGAGGCCACACAGAATGATATTGTCATGAATCTCTGAGAGTTGAATACTGCTGCCATGTAGATGGCAGATTTGAACATAAGGAGAGGTGAGTACTTTTGGTCTTGTAACTTTAATTGCCTTCACCCGCCAACCTATCTGCCTTTTTCAAGTGCACAAGGTAATCAGTACATTACATTAATTCCCAGATATCATTTCTTGCTAAAAGATAGTTGGGTGGCTTCACAATTGTGTCAGTAGGGAGGTCCTTAAATGTCGATAGATAAATCAATTATCACTTCAAATTCCATTTGTGATAATCTGTCAATAGTCAACTTGAACGTGTAGTTGCAAACACAGGTGATTTACATTGGTCCTTGAGACAGCTGCAGGTGTAGATTTATGTCAGCTGCTTGCAGCTTGCCTTGGTAAGGGCGTAAGGCAGTTATATACATGTTTGGACCTTTGAGGGGTTCCATCTTTCTGTGATAAGTTGAAGCTTAGACTTGTGGTCGATTTTTGAGTGATAGCTGGATCTAGTTGCTTCTCCTTCTCTTCTACCATGATTTATTTGGACCTTTAATTTATTCGGGGTTAACTTTGATTTTTTTTTTTATTATTATTACACAATTCTCCTTTTATGCTTCACATGTGCTAGGGTTGTGTAATTTTTTGCATTTCAATAAATCGATGTCCTGGGAGGGCAGTTCCACTTCCATGTACATATCCAAATAAAAGAGAGAGATTTCAAATCCAAACTATTGGCATCAAAATCTAGTCACATTGGAGAAATTGGGCATGAAAGGAGAACTTTGACTATAGGTCTACTATACCTTATAGGATTCAAAACTACCAACAAGCTACAAATCAGTAGCCTGGATTCTAAGTGACCACAGGTTGGAGGTCAAGAGCACATCGGTGAAAGAAGATGAACAGGGGTTAAGTTTTAGCTTTGTTTTTCTGTAAAAAAAATGCAGAAATGACTGAAAAAATTGAATATAACATTCATATGGAATTAATTAGCAACTAATCTTTTTGTATAATATACTTGTAGAGAATCAAATTAGGCATTGAATCCATGTCAATATATCAAGTCTGATGCTATAGACCAGATAGAAAAGTGCAGATAATAAGGTGTAATTTCTCTGGGTAGGATTTTTCAAAACCTAATAGAGAGCCGACAAACATTTTTTCTTGGAGTCGCCATGCACTAGAAAGTTGCCTTCAACAAGAGAAATTTGTTCCTGTTAAGCCATGGAAGAAAAATGATGCAGATGATACAGCTCTTTTGGACTTTATACCATTTCTTGAATGTAAGCATTCTTCAATTTCTGTATTATAATATAGGATACACTCTTTAGTGCTTTTAATTATCATGTTTGTTGAATAAAACCACTGATCTTGTGAAAATGCATTACCATCTGGTTGGTTTGTGAACATTTGTTGACTGTACTAGTCCATCTGATATCAGACAAGTACCGGCATCAGATCAAGGGTGTGAGATGCCAACAGAATTCATCTATATCATACAAGTACTGCCGTACTGGCATCATACCCGAGGCACATACATGCAATAATTTTTCTTTTGATGGAACACACATGTAATTAGATACAAGTCAATATGAAAAGTAGCTTATGATTTTACAATATTGATTGTACTATACATGCACTCCCCATCAACAAAAACAGATCCAGATCATTCAATTTTCAACAATAACTAACAGATGCGCATTTGTATCTAACCATCCACCAAAAAAATACCAATTTGCTGGTCTCCCTGAAACTTATTCTGATTTAGATTAAAGTTTTAGGGAAGTGAACACAAGAAAGGATGCATGGTATGCTGCATGCACCAAGATATGTTTCACATAAAAACCGATATGTACAGATATTTGAAGATCTTGACTTCTTTAAAAAGTCCCTTGCTGTGAAACTTGAATTACAAAAATTTGCATCCATGTAGATAGAACTTCTTTATTCTCATGATTAATTCAAGTATCAATACATACTCAATTAAGGTAATCACTCTGCAGTACATGTAATAAATGCTATTTACTCAACTATCTCATCAATAAAACTGATCGCTATCTATTTTAAATGTAAAAACACTCAATTAAGGCAATCAATCAGAAATAAGAATTTAAAGAAAAGTGCCATGTATATTCTAATTTTTTTTTTATAAGTAATAAAATTTTATAAAAAGAGATTACTTCATGCACAAATGGCAAAAAGTGGCCTAAGGAATTACAAACTAAAACAATAAGAAAACGACTCAATAAACATTGAAACATAGTCTATAAGAGAGAGTCCTCAGGCTTGAGAGCAATGAAAACAGGTCCATCAACGCTAAGAACATAAATGTAAGGGCCATAATAAATTCCTTCTTTCCTGTTGTTGTTCCTACATTTTCTTCTCTACGTAAATGCACAGTAGGTTTGTCAAGCAAAACTATACTCTCAACATAAGAATCAACAAAAGTATGACAATTTCCAACAATCCCAAGATCTTTAATCTCTTGTAGAGACCCATTTAAAAAAGCCAGTGGGTCGCAAAAAGTTACAACTCTTGTGGGAGGCAAAGTAGTAAGCGTTTTTAATTCACCCATGGCTAGTGAGTAAACCTCAACGTCAGGTGGAGACTCGTAGTCCCAGTCATCTTTATCCAGAAAAGTCAGAAACCTCACCACCTTATAGTCATTGGTTTTGGAATCAAATCCAAACCCAACAGATGCATCGTGCCCACCATGTGTGTGGAAGGTGATATTGGGTTGAGGAAGTTCCACAAACTTTCTAACACAAGGGTTCCAGAGAATGAATTTATGATAGTCTACATAAAAATCATCAGCAAGGCAGATGAGACCGTTGCAAGTACCCACCACACGGTATATTTCGCAAGGGCTTCGATCATGGAAAGGGAAGCCAAACCTAGTGTGTTCATAGAAATTTTCGTTGTCGTCCCAATGCAATGCGTAGTGTTCTTTTTCATGTTGGTCAGTTGTTTGTCTGAAGAGGAGGAGGGGATGGTTGTTGTTGTTAGAGGATTGGTGGAGATGCATGGAAATGAAGGTAGGGTTTTGGATAAGGGATTTCCATGTTTTGTAGACTGAGGTGCAAGTTACGATGGATTTGATAGGTAGACGTATGAGAACATGGGTTGGGATTTCATGAGGTAGAGAGTCCCACATCGCTTCTTTGGTGAATAAAGATTTGCAGACTTTAGGAGGCAAGTAGTCTGACATTATTCTTTGCTTGTTTCAAGCTTCAAAGAGAGAGAAATGAGAGAAAAGGGTTTAGAGATTGTAGAGGCAGTAAATAGAAGAGTTTAACAGTAATAGTTGGAGTGAGAGAGAGAGAGAGAGAGAGAGAGAGACTCTGTTGGAGAGCTTGTTTGCCTTCTTTTGGATAAATCAATTGCAAGCAAAATGGTGTTAAAAATAAGCAACATGACAAAAACGTAAACTATTCAGTTACCTATTCAACTAATTCCAATGCTATGGACTTGGAACAACTACATAATAACAATTCAAATCTGAAAACAACGATTTGATAGTCCAATAATTATTTGCGACATATCTCTCTTTGAAATCTCCAACAGTACTACAATTTTTGAGTAATTATTAGCTAGAAATCATGAACACCTTATTCGAGCTGCAATACCGTGTAAGACATGGGACAACCTGAGACATTTGCACACGTGTTCCAGTTGTGTCATTTTTTTTTTTTTTTTGAAAAATTGCAGTACAGGACACAAAAGGGACATTAAGGTCCATTGCCTTGTTTTAATCTTGAACATTAGTCTAGTTATTTTTTATAAGGCATATAGATTGACTGCACTTCTACCTCTGAAACATATACTTTGACACACTTAGGTAAAATGAAAGCATTTGTAATACATATACCTAACAATAATACCACCACCATCTAAGTTATAATTCATAATCATCCGAACACTTAACATTCTTCCATAACACAACCATTATACCATTCCCATGCTGGTTTAATACATAACCATCCAAAACACTACTACCATCCAAGTTTATTCAAAAGACACATTGTTCCCTAATATATAACCGTAATACTACCATTAAAATTGTTTCATAATGCTTAACAAAGTTTATTGACCACCATTTTTGGTGAAAATGTTCTCTAACCAAAATTTTCACAGTTTAGCATTTTTAGCCCTAAAGAATCTTCCTGCCAATTCATCATAAACCAAATGATCATAAGTAGTTGCAAGCATCTGCTCATCAAAAGCTTCTGTTGCCATCACCACTGCATAAAGCTTATCAGTGTCAACAGGGCCACAGTTGAGAGCTTTAAGCGCTATCATGATTTCCCCTCGTTGAGAAGATGTCTCACTATAAGCCTTGAAATCTGAGTTAAATTAATCTAACAAAGCAAACAACTGCATCTCTTCAGAGATCAAGATAAGTACTAATATGAAGATCAAGAAAATGACTTGTATAGTTGTATGAAATTCAGATCATAAAACAACTGCTAGTTAACAAACAGAATATGAAGATCAATAAGAGACATATACGGTGAAAAATTAATCTATTAACAAATAAAAAAATATGAATTTCTTTTTATCAAACAAGAAAATCAAAACATCCCTACAAGCTAGCAAATTTACGTAATAAATCATTCTTGGCATATACTAGTTGATACAAATCTACCAGTTCACAGAGCCGGAAACACAGCCCCCACCGCAAATACAAAAACAATTATGGAACCAACTTGAAATGAGACTTCACTTATATATTTTATATACAAAGAAAAAGGGGAAACAAAGAAACTATATACATCACATAAAGAATGACATTATAAAATTGAAATCCAGAAGAGGGGAGAGCTTGAGATGATGAGAGATCAGGTTATTATATGAGAAAAATGCTTCACTACATCAATAAATTTCAAGATAATCTCCATTGAGTTTGAACTTTATGTTTGAGAATCATCAATTACACATTTAAACGTGCAGTGGGGATCTACACAACAAGGCTAATTAGGTGTGTTTAGTATTTTACAGCCAGATCCATCATGTTTTGGCCGCTTCTGAAAATTATAGGAAGACTGAAGAAGACAAACATAGGTTGCATGTCATACCTAACAGATAAGCCACCTTCACTTTCTCCACCATTACTGCTAGTCCCACTACAGAATTTCGTTACTAATACCTCTGCACTACAGCTGCTATCGTTTGGGCTTAAAATGACAAGCACCACTTCATTATTGGAGCTTATAAAACTGAAAGAAAATTTTAGGCTTTGCTTTCATCATAAACTGAATTAGAGACTGATTTATATAAAAAAAGAAACCCAACCTCACTCAAAAATCACAATTTCAAGTCCAGATTGTGACCATTGCAGCAGATTTAGAGTTCCCTGTGCTATGCTTAAAAAGTTGGAAGATATTTTATGTTAGAAAATTCCTCCCATAAATATGGGATTCAAAATCCTTGAGTAAAACAAGAGACAGCCACAGAAACATACCCCACCATTATCAAACTCGGTCAATTAGAAATAGTGAAATTAGTGTTGAACTAGAGGAAGCTCTGATACCAGATTGTTGAGTTAGTGGAAGCTCTGATACTAGATTGTTGAACAAATGACTGAATAAAGAGTTTTTATTAAAACTTGACTCTTTGAATTACAACACTTTACAAGCTCAAATGCTTTGACTCACTAACACTAGTGCACACCTCTCACTAGTCTCTCGCTAGTCTTTCACTAGTCTCACACTCTAAGAGTCTCTCACACTAGTCTCCTCTACTTTTCAACTTCATAGCTCATTACATCTCTTTATACTAGGTGTATGTTGGTTAGGAAACCAACTTGAAGCTTCTAGCATCTTCTTTTTGAATACTTTATTTATCAAGCTTCTAGACTATTCTATAAACATGTGGCTAGGATATACTTCTTCATAGAAGTCTCTAGAGATATTTTCATAGAGAAATCTAGAAAGAGCATCATGGAGAAATTTCCGAAATGCAAGAGAACTTTCTAGAGAATTTCGGAGATAAGTAGATTGAGTGGAACTCTAGAAATTTCTATAGAGAGAGAGAGATTGTGTGAGAAGTTCTAGAAGTTTCTAGAATGCTCAAGAAATTTCTAGAGACAAGAGAGTTAGCGTTGATTTCTAACACTCCCCCTCAACACTGACTCTCTCCCAATTTTGCCATTGTCATCATACCATTCCCTCGGCACTTGTTTCAACCCGTAAAGTGTTCTTCGTAGCTTGCAGACATTGTCTGGCTGGGCTTTACTCTTAAATCTCTTTGGCTACTCCATGTAAACTTCTCGATCCAACTCTCCATGCAGGAAAGCATTCTTTACATCATCCATTTTCCATAACTTCCAAGATTTAATGGGTTTCATATCCTTGGGCTTTGGCACTTGCTTTAATACGTGAATCTCTTCTTTAATTCTTGGTCGATCCTCCTCTAGTGTCCTATGGTGAACACTAGTTTGCCAGGGATGGGTTACTTCTCTAGACTCTGGCTCACCTTTATCCTCAAAAGATTGTAACTCATCAGTTACCATGAACTGATCTTTCCTAGATTGCTCCCCTATGCTCTCAGGCATTTTCTCTTCAATTTCCTTTGAGACTATTAGCATTGCTTCCTCTTCCACTGCTTCTTCAACTGGCTCTATCATAGCTAGACACGATTCAACAACCCATTCTTCTTCGCTATAATCTTCTAGGTTGCTAAACGTCACTAAATTTCCTTCAACTGTTCTCCACTTGAATCGATAGTCTCGTGCAAAGTGGCCCATTTTTCCACACTTGAAACACTTGACATTACGGCTTTTGGGACTAGTGGATCGTCGATCATTATTGTCGCGACTTCCTCGAGCTCCTCCATCTTGAAAGCTCTCTTTATCTTCTCTATCTTCATCATTTCTATTCTTAGAACCTACATTAAATCTTCTCTTGGGTCGGTCTTTATAGTGACCGCTAAAGAGTACCTCATCGTCACTCTTTAGTGAGACCCCAACCATTTGCTTGACCAATGCTTCTTGGTCAACTAGCAAATTTTCCAATTCTACTAATGATGGTTGGACGGGCCAACCTTGAATTTTAGCCACAAAGCTTCTATATTCGGGTCTCAGCCCATGAATTATTATCCTTCTCATTCTTGAATCAGAAATATTTGATGCAGGATCTAATTCAAAGATTTCACGATAGAGAGACTTTACCTTGGTGAAGAATTATGTGATCATCATTTCTCGTTGTGCCACTGACATTAGCTCGTTCTCAAGCAACTGTAGCCTTACATCATTCTTCTTTGAAAATAGTGTTGAAAAGATGTCCCACACAGCCTTTGGTGTGTTTACATGCCTGATGTGCTCCAGCATCTCTTCCTCGATGCTTGTATTGATTGCAAACAAAGCCTTCGCAGCTTTAATCTTCCACTTTCGCAAAGCTTCAGCATTCTTAGGAGGTGTGGTTTCGCCACCAACCACGATCTCCCACAAATCTTGCCCCTACAAGTATGACTCCATACAAGTCGACCATGTGTTGTAATTCTGGTTATTGAGCCTTCTAATGCTACCGACAGCTTGGAGGTCCGCCATCACAACTTGGTGAAATCTCTTGCTCTACCAAATAAGCTTGGTCCCAGACCACAAGCTTCACAGTCCTAGACTGTACACGAGCAGAATGAACACCTCCAAAATTACTGTCCTAGATACCACAAACACAATCCCTGACCGCCTTGCTCTGATACCAAATTGTTAAACTAGAGGAAGCTCTGATACCAGATTGTTGAGTTAGCGAAAGCTCTGATACTAGATTGTTGAACAAATGACTGAACAAAGAGCTTTTATTAAGGCTTGACTCTTTGAATTACAACACTTTACAAGCTCTGATGCTTTGACTCACACACACACTAGTCTCACACTAGTCTCACATGTCACACACTAGTCTCACACACTAGTCTTACACTAGTCTCACACTAGTCTTGCACTCCTAGGAGTCTCTCTCACTACTTCACATACCACTACATCTATTTATACTAGGTGTATGTTGGTTAGGAAACTAACTTGAAGCTTCTAGCATCTTCTTTTTGAATACTTTATTTACCAAGCTTCTAGACTATTCTATAAACATGTGGCTAAGATTTACTTCTTCATAGAAGTCTCTAGAGATATCTTCATAGAGAAATCCGGAAAGAGCATCATGGAGAAATTTCCAGAATACAAGAGAACTTTCTAGAGAATTCCGGAGAGAAGTAAATTGAGTGGAACTCTAGAAGTTTCTAGAGAGAGAGATTGTGTGAGAAGTTCTAGAAGTTTCTAGAATACTCTAGAAATTTCTAGAGACAAGAGAGTTAGTGTTGATTTCTAACAATTAGCTTAAATGAATTTTAAGAATTTAATTCCTTTTGATACCAATTAGTGAAGGAGTTCCCTGATCTCAGTACTATAATTAAAAGATGAACTCTATTTATTCTATATTTCTTGTTTGAAAGAATCCTCCACATTGTTTTGTATTGAAGAGTTGAAACTTGAAGCATACCCTGATACCCTACTATAATTCCATTACTCAACCAAACTAGGAGTCCTGGATATTAATTTCAAAAACCAACCAAAATACAAAAATAAAGCCAAATCACAAACACACCAACCATAAAAAGAAAAAAACCAATCTCTTTTTCTAATAATATTAAATCAAGAAACTAAGCTATTAAGTACTGCCTCTTCAACAACCAGAAAACTGAAATATTCCATGTAAGAAAGGGAAAAACAATGGAAGGTGATAGATGGCTCATTAAGGGACCAATATTTCAATTTTATGGTCCTTGAGGGGCTTGTGAACATAGTGATTTGGAAACTTGGAAACTCAGGGAGGTCTAGAAGTAGATAACCATGGAATGCAATTAGACAAAGATTGCTTGTGGCGGATGGGTATGAAATCTTATATGGAATGCAAAGTCTGCTACCAAGTAATATGGATATGGAACTATTTTGTTTTAGGGGGAAAAAAATTCAAAGGTAAGGCTAAGAGTTTAGTAAAAAAAAAAAAAGCTATTAGAATGGCTTGAACAACTGTAATAATATATGGATTAATAAAAATGGTTACAAGAACGGTGGCATAAACATGATTACAGCATCACCCCCCCCCCCCCTGTACAATCTCGTTTGAAGACATTCTTGACTGATCTTTGATGAATAGAAAAGCCAAGAGAAAAAGGGGGAGGGGGGGGGGGGGAAGATTATTTCAATTTGGATAGATTCTGAAAATGGCCTGTACACCGTCTTATTTTCTTGTGCTAATAGCTATGAAGTTTTAGAAATTTCAGATTTTAATCTCACCCGAGGTGGAAGCATTTGAGGGAGTAACGCTAGCACCTACTTGAGGGTGGAATCCCAGTAATATTTACAAAATGAATTTCGAATGCATGAGGTGTAAGTAAGAATAAAAAATGTATACCATTTCAATGCATAAAGAAAAGGAATCAAGGGGAAAATAGACAATCCATGTCGTTCATAAGGTAAATTGCTTTCATGTTTATCTATATTTAGCTAGGAAGCATGGTGCGAATTCGGGTTCAGATCTGGGTACAGTGGGGCTACATGGCAATTTTTAAAAAAGTAGGATGCGGGTGTAGTAGAATATGTTTATTAATTAATTATTAAATATATTTTTATTTATATTCTCAATATATTGCTAAGCATTTTTTTTTATATAAATAGTAAACATATATCAATTTAAAAGCAATAGTAGATAATAAAGTGAATACATAACTATTACATGATGTTCATAAATTAGAATACAATATCAAAAGTTTGAAACTAAAACTAAATAAAAGATAAGTTTGGTATTAACATTTTTTTTAATAAGTATTTTGGCCCATATCATGTCCAATTTCAAACCATTTCAAACCGAATGGGATTGAATTGGACCAATTCAGGACGTGTAAAAAAAAAAATTCGTCGATGGAGGCGTGTGCAATCGCGACAACAACCGCATGGCGTGTCCACACGAATCCAACTCAGGTGCGTCGGCCAAAACAGTCCACACATGCTTCCTTGATATTTAGTTGGTATTGTGTTGTTGTGTGTTAAGTTTCGGGCTGAAGATATTGGAGAATATTATTTGAGAAAGAGCATCTAAATCAGCAACACTTTGAAGGCACAAATCCATTTTTCCTTGGTATTCATTCTAAGCATCTCCACAAAAATCCTAGTTCCAATGTAGAAAACCTTCCTTGCACAACCCCAAAAATCACATAAAAATCCCTCCTTTCTACCATCAAGCCAAAAAACCCAGAGTCACACCTTTTTCATAATCCCAACAACCATTGTCAAACCACAACTACTACAACAAACTCTAAAAAGCAACCTCCTTTCTTCCACAAACCCAAAACAATAGACAACATTAAGCAAGCAGATGACCCCATTGCAACACCAAAGACAGCAACTTCAACAAGAAACAAGAGCAAAGGAAGAGAGAAAAGGGGATGAAGCACAACAAAGACAACCCAATACCATTCTTTCCTACTTTGTTCTATATATATGAGTTTATATCCATATTGATAAAGTACGGCATTAATTAATGTATTAAATAGTTACGACATTGAAAAGTGAAAACTCAAAAGTATTAACAACTAGTTTTTAACCCGTGATTCCCACTTTTTTTTTAATTAAGTATTTAGTTTAAAGTTTATAAACTTTTATGGACCTTAAATCTCATCTTCTCAAAGAACTTAATCCTTAAACATTTTTTTTTTAAGTATTTAGTTGCCAACCTTACATCTTAAAATTTCAGGTAATAGGTTTGTACAACAAAAACTTTTGTCGCAATAAACTCCAAATTTTTTAATGATAATTTTAATGCAATGACATATATATATATATATATATTGTTGCAATAACAATTTACTATTTTGAATATCTTGTAGGTATTACTACTTCAAAAATTTATTGCAATAAATTGCAAATAATTGACCAAAATAAGTCTAATTAAATTATTGCAATGATATCTTTATTGTAATAGATAATTATTTCATTTTTTCATTGCAATAGATTATGAAATAATTGATACTAATTTATTTAAACAATATATTCGTTGCAATTTCGTGTTTGTCATTGCAATAGATTATAAAAGAATTAATATCAAATTATTGCAATGATAACTTCTTTGCAATAAGCTATTAGTTCAAAATTTTCGTTGCAATAGATTGCAAAAATAATTTGTATCAATTTATTGCAATGATTCTTTCATTTTATGTTATTGCAACAATTTTTCCTAATTTATTAAAGCTTCTATTGCAACTAAAAGTTATAGGTTATTGCAACTTATTATTGTTGATGCAATATTTTAACACTTTTAAGTTACTATTGCATCAATTTAACTTGTAGATGCAATAATTTGTCTAATACTACTATACTTATTTTGTTGTATTAACACTTGATGTAATAGACTTTTTTTGGTATAGTGTTAAGATGTTTTAAGAATTAGATGACTTTAAAGGAGAGGTAGCATAAGCTAATGCGCTGATATAGGTTCACTGTGTTTGGGTTGGTAATTTTAAGGATGAGTGTGGTGAAGGTATGGTTGCACAAACTAAGGTATGTTTTATAAAAACTAACAAGCATTCTAACTGGCTAGGAGCATTGGATGGGCAGAAGCTAAAAGTGGGGGATTTGATTTCTTATTAAGTGGGAATTTTGCAAAGATCAATTTTTTCCTCTTCAATGTGTTTTTTTGCTCATAATAATTTTTTGTTATGTTTTTAGTGTCGATGCAAGCACGTTGGATCTGTCTAGATTGTCAACTTATTGCATTGGCACTTGACAAAAAATGGACGCATTAGGGTCATGAAATTGGAATGTGAGAAAATGGAACCTGTTGATGTGGCCTTCGATTTTTAGTTGCGTGCCTATGATGTAAGATATTAAAATTATTTCTTTGATTATATTTTGAGTATAAATGCATTCTAATGATTTCTTTATGCAGAAAAATGGCAATATATCTAAAGGACCGTTTGGTAAGAAATTTTTAGTAACATTGTTTGTATTTTTTGGAAATACGTGTGGGTGAAAAAATGTGAAAATATGTATAATATTGTTTAAACAACAGTAACAAACGGCCCTAAAGGATTTGAATTTATTGCTGGTGTGTAGCCTAAGTTCAACATTCCCAAAAGTGATACCAAAGAGCAAGCTACAGTGTTGGGCTTAAGGGGATATTTTGAAGTGATGAATGTTTGAAGGAGTTGATCTCATTACATCTTTCTATATTACTACTACTAATCAAGTCTTGCAATATGACATCTTTCTCTATCACTAGCCAAACTTGGTGGACTAAAGCTATTTTAGATGATACATAATTGTTATATATAATATTTTCCAAGAAAACTCTATGTTGGCTTATAGATTCAAACTGAAGCTATTTTGAGAGCTTTTAATGTCATATTAATTAAAAGTACAAACCTAGCTACTATGGTAGCAAGGCAAACTCCTAATATTGTGATGTAATCCTTTAACTTCTTTGCATAGTAGTAGTAAGAAAAAAAAGTCTTGGAATAGTATTTTATATTTTTTTTTTTTAAAAATCGTATATGATATGCAATAGTACTTTTGGACTGGAATGCATGAAACATTATTGTTTATGAAAAATCCCAACGTAGTTTCATAAAAATAAGTGGAATGTATAGCTAACAGCAATCAAAATCACTACAAATATATCAATAATCAATTATATCATCATCTTCACTCTGTACAGAGTCTTGACCACAAGTACCAAAGAAATTTCAAAGTTTACAATCATTAATTGAATAAAGAAATTTAAAAAAATAAAGATATAGAAAGGCTTGAAAGAGTAAATACTAAATAATGAAAGGAGGTTTTAAGGATATAGTAAGGGTATGTACGTTGAAATAGCTATTGTCATTGAATAGTTATTCATGTGTAATATCAATTCAGTCATTTGGTTACATTTTATTACATGGATTAGTTATTACACTGGAATAACTATTTTTTAAATTGAAGAATAGCTATTATTCTTTAAAATAGATGTAAAAGCTATTCCTTAGTACATATAATAGGTTTTAAAATTAACCTATATCCAAAAATATAAAGTTTCCTTATACATCATCTTTCACAAGCTTTTCATATGTAACAGAGTCCAAATCTTATGTCCCACTTTTCCTGCTCCACTCTATACTCCCCTAATAAATACTTGCCATGTGTGCACTCGGTTGCAGCATTCCACTCGTAAAGTGATATAACAATTTTTTTATTTAAATTTTATGCAACTACATACCTTATTCACTATATGAAATGTTTGTCCTTTATAGTTGCAACTGTTATGCATAGAAATTGCTATGGGCTTTATGTCAAATCCACAGTTTTGGAAGTGAAGAATCAACAAAAACCTATTATGGTTGTCATTCCACCCATTGGAAGGCATAACTTTTGTTATTCCCTCAACCTCAGGGGATAACAATAAATCGTATTCAACAATAGCCATATGCAATGTTGGTGAGAGGAGGAACAACAACAAGGCTTTATGAGATTTGCTGAATTATTTGATGAAATAGGAAATAATGGGATATAATTAAACTTTAATCACTCTTTTCTGATGAGACAGTAAATGCAATTTAAAAAATTCATGTTCCCTCATCAAATATAGAAGACAATGGACATGATAAAAGCAACTACTGGATATGTAATACACATAACATATCCATATCTAAGATTTATTTCCAGTGAGCATTGCTTTGATCTTATAAGCTATAACCAATTATATAATAACACAAAACAGAAACAAAACTTTGAAACAAGAAGGGGTCAAAATTAAAGTTAGTTTCAAAAAATCAAACTTTATCAGGCATCAGCTTTCAGTTTATTCAAGAATACCTTGATCTAAATTGTGAAATAAACTTCATGTCAAATACCATTTTGGTGTTTGACATAGTATTCCAATTTTCATATAAATTGGGGTATTTTTCTATTTAGATACATCTTGACAGGTAAAGAGGGTTCACAGGTAGTGTTCTTATATAGTTTATAAATACTACTAAAAATATCATATATAAAACAATGCTAGCATATAATAGGGACATAATACTATATAAACTAAAATAGGTACATATTCTCAAATATAGGGGCTTCTATTCACAGGGAACACATTTGTTTCCTGTTTAAGCACATTGCTTTTGAAAATGTTGAAACATAATGCCAATTGGGTTCATTCTAATCTGAGATGGCATCTTAATACTCATTGCCCTTTAATTTCGTACATTTTTTAAAGAAACAAAATACACTTCTACACGGTTCTCTCATAAAGGCAATATCCAATCTTCCACTTACAAAGGTTTGTTATATCAACTTGAACAAAAAATCACATTTGCAAATGCCAAGTGAGAATTAGGCCAATGAAAAGCACTCCAAGAAATGTATTCATCTCATTCTAAATTAACAAGACAAGCATGCATAACTTTAGGACCAAAGTAACACAGATTTTAAGCCAAGCCCTCATTAGTGTAATCAGGCGCATTAAACTTGATTCAATGAGATTACAACCATCATGTTCAAAACATACAAATAAATCTTCCTCTATATGAACAAATTGTAACGAATCCAATAATGGGGAAAAAAAAACTAGAAAATAATATCAAATTCAGTGTTTCCTTGGTACCAAGAAACTGCTTATGGAATGTTTAATGAAAAAAATAATAATAATATCACATTCATTGATTCTTGGGTAACAAGAAAACTGAGTATGGGTTTTGAACAAATAGAGAAGACAAATTAACTAGCCAAACAATACTTTCAATAACGAGAGTTGTAATGATTCAACTATAAAGTCTATAAAATACGTAATACAACAAGAATTGTGAATTAAGTTAACAAAAATGATTCAGCAAAAAAAATGAGTCAGAAAAAGAGAGAAAAGAGAGAGAATGTAAGAATTACAGTATTATGAAAGGCAAACAAAAATACCTGAGAGAGAGCCACAGAGATGGCTAGCATAGACAATTAGCGGAGAGAATGTGAAAAGGGAAGAATGGCAGAGTGAATGATAAAAAGGAAAACATTCTAGAAAATTATATATGGTGGGAAAGCCATTACAACACTAACACCCATGTGGTACTTAAAAAATTCATTTTTTTTAATTAAATCTTAACTAACTTTTTAAGATACATTAAGAAATTGTTGTGAAAGTATAGTGGATGTAACATTTCTCATTAATTGAACAACAAATTCACAATTATTGAGATGGTAGTTTGTGATTGGTGTGCAATAAAAATGATATCATTGATGATCCAGTTAGCTCAACTGATAAAGAGCAATCGTCAAGTGAACCTCATTAAGTTGAAATTCTATATATCAATAATCTTTTTTTAAAAAAAAAAAATTAAGATTTTTTAAATACAAATGTAATTTTTAGCTTATATTTTATTAGGTAAAATAAACCAATAAAAATAAAGTACTTTAGATTACAATGGGAAATTGAAAAAAGGTGATAAAGTAAGAAATTGAAAAATAGGTGATATTCTTCTCAAAAAAATGTAAAGAAAATTAGGTGATAAAGTAAAATATATCTGGGATTTGGCAAACATCAATTTGTGGGGAAAGGATAAATAAATAATTGAGTAATATTTAATTTCTAGTTGATACATACCTTCTTTTCTTTTCTTTTTTTGGTAAAAATACTAAGGTAACTTGGGACACAATTTAGAAGTTTAATTACATTTCATTTGTTTACCCAAAATTTGATAAGTTAATAGAAAATTGATAATAGCTCATTTAATTAACTTTGATTTTACTTAAATGCAACTTAGTTAATGCAGACAACTGGTTTTTTATGTTGGGAAGCATCACACTATCAGGAGCAATCACATTACAAAAGTGAGAGGGATTAAAAAATTTCAAGACTGTGGTATGGATAGAAATAGGCCAACAACCAAAAATAAATGGGACTAGCTAGAATTGGAATAAATGTAAAGAGAAGCCAGGTTTTCCAGAAATATGTAAAGGAAGAAATTGGAAAAAAAGGAAAAGTCATGTCAGTCAAACTTGGCACATTTATCATGTCTAAGTTATGTATGGACAACTCACTTGTTATGAAAATATTGTGAGATTTTATTGTGACCACTAAATCTTTTTTTTTTTTTTGGGATAGTATGTCCAAAATTCAAATAGTCTTTGTCTCATTTATTTGCTTTCTCTCTCTGTCTCTCTCTCACATTGCCACACACACAGCCTCTAGCTTCTTGGTTCCTATTCCACCGTCAAGTTAGACAATTACCAAATAATTTTGACAAATCTATAAAATATTTACCGTTAAAAAAATTCCAAAAAAATAATCAAAATCATTTAGGCTTCTAGTAGAGTTCATAGGGCTCAACACTCTTTCTCAAACACAGATTATGTCTACTAAGCATTAAAAGAGCTCTCATGATGGATTTTAAAGAAACATGTTATTCTTAAATTTAAATGATTAGAATCTTAAAAACGATGTGGTAGAATTATCTTGAAATGCTACTCATGGGTCATAATGAACTTGGGTTCGATTAAACAACTCAGACTTCTTGATAAATTTATTACATATTAAAGAACAAATAAAAATAAAGGAAATCTATGGGTTCTAATTAGCTCAACTGGTAAAGTCTCTGATGGTTATATAAGAGATCTGGGGTTCAATCCTCGTCTACACCAAAAACTGATTGGTGTCTTGATCTGATGATAAAGAGCTATCATCAGGAGCGGACGCCATAAGTTAAAACTCTCTCAAAAAAAAAAATGGAAATCTCCCCTCTTATTTATTTCATAAATTAGGGGTGCTTGATCTTGTTTGTATACAAAGTTTTCTTTCAAGAGGATCACAAAAAAGCGATGAATCATTTGCAAAAGGATCTCCATATAAAGAGTTCCTATAGCTTTTTATTTTTATTATTTATTTTTTTTAATTTTATTTTGAGAATTAAGAGTTCCTATAACTGATTACACATTTTTAGAATGTAAATTTGAGTTTAAAAAAAAAAAAAATTCATATGCACTTTGCTATTGAAACTTTAGATCATTCATTTCTTTAGAGTTATAAAATTAGAGAATATACAATTTGTTGCACATTTTAAGAATATAATGTCCCAGACCTTATTTTGGATATGTGCTGTTTCTTTTTGTCTCTGCCTACGGCCTACGGGGCAGAGTCCTTTCTTTGTATAAGGTTTTTTTCTTTTACATTTCATCAATATAATTATCTAGCTTTTATCGCCAAAAAAAAAAAAAAAAAATTAGACAATAGATGTGAAAGAAGTTCAACAAATTATAATTTCAACACATATATTGTCTTCTTTTTTTTCTTTTTTCTTTTTTGAGAAAGAACACTATAATTTTATTGGTGAATAGCTGAATCGGCTTGAATTACAAAAACAAGGTGTGGAGGAACATCCTCCATCCACACCGTAAACTCACTAACATGTCTCGCATGTCTAGCAATGTAATGAGCTGGCTTGTTTGCTTGTCTTGGCACATACGGGAACTCCACTAAGTCCATCTAAGCTGCCACCTCCTTAGCTTCAATCAGCAGATGACCATACTCGTTCAGGGAAGAATTCTTGCTCTTTAGACCTTCAATAGCAATCGTTGAGTCACCTTCAAGGATAATTGAAGAGAACCCAAGATCTTTGGTGAACTGAAGAGCCTTCTTTGCTGCTATCACCTCCATGGCAACAACTGAGAAAGGTAAGTGAAAGCATAGCAATCGTCGAGTCACCTTCAAGAATAATTGAAGAGAACCCAAGATCTTTGGTGAACTGAAGAGCCTTCTTTGCTGCTATCACCTCCATGGCAACAACTGAGAAAGGTAAGTGAAAGCACTTTGCCATGGACGCTAACACATTGCCCTCTGCATTTAGGACTATGACTCCCACCCCAGCACATTGATTCTCTCTAAACATGGTTCCGTTGAAATTAACTTTAAGTTTTGGCCATGGTGGTGGCTTCCATATAGGCCGAGGAGCAATATGAGGCGTTTGTTCAGGAGGACGAAGTGGGATGGTTTGAACATATAATGATCTTGCCTTCTGCACTTCTGAATGAACCTGCTGAACTGGTATATGCTTCATGCTAGTCCTCATGGCGTTTCTTCAGTACCAAATTGCCCAGACCGTTGTGGCAAACAAGTTCAAGTCCTTCCCTGTTTAAATGATAGTTTCCACCAAGTCTTGGAAACTAGAATAACGTGGGCTGGAGCCCATACTATCCCACATGCTGTTCTAGGACCAAACCTGAGAAATGGAGGGGCACGACCACAGTGCATGGAGCACATCCTTGGGCTCACCATGGTAGTGATTATAGCCATCATCTGATAGTACCATTCGGCGCCTAAGATTGTGTTTTGTTGGAATTGAATTCCTGATGGCCCTCCACAGAAAGTTTCGGACCTTGGGTTGGGCTTGCATTCCCCACACTTTCATCCATATTTTGTTGTCATCTGGATAGTACTCTCCATTATTCAAGCTCCTTGATTTATAGAGAAATCTATAACCTGATTTCATGGTATATGACTCGATTGGAGTGAAAAGCCACACTAAAGCATCATCCACTGGCTTACTACACAAGGGAATTGATTTTATCAGCTCCTTATCTCTGGGACCGAACAGCAAGTTCAGTGTGTCATGCCACCACCCCTGGTTAGAATAATCCAATAGAGAAGTCATTGTTGCCTCCTCCTAACCCAACACCATTGGTGAAGAAATGAAAGGCATGAAAGTTGAAGGCAACCACAGATTAGACCAGATGCTGATTGAGGACCCATCACCTACCCTCTACCTCATGCACTCTTTTAACACTTCCCTTCCTTTAAAGATGCTTCGCCATGCATAAGAACTAGCTTGAGAATCCAATGCCTCCATGAATGAGCAATTGGGAAAAAAAACTTTGGTTTGAACACCCTATAGAGTAGAGAGTTTTTATTTTGGAGCAACCTCCATGCTTAATTAGCTAGAAGTGCATCATTAAACAAAGCTAAGTCTTTAAAGCCCATTCCCCCTTCACTCTTAGGCTTGCAAAACTCTTCCCATCGAACCCAATGTATTTTCCTTCGATCTCCTCTTTGTCCCCACCAAAACCTCCTAATGAGCCCCTCTAATTCATTACACAATCCAATAGGCAATTTGAAGCAATGCATGGTATATGTAGGGACGGCTTGGATAACCGCTTTAATGAGAATGTCCCTACCAACTTGAAAGAGTAATTGTTCTTTCCACCCTTGTAATTTTCTCCAAACCCTCTCTTTTATGCAATTGAAGCTTGCTTTCTTATTCTTCCCCACTAATGATGGCAATCCTAGTTACTTCTCATAGCACCTTATTTCCTCCACCCCCATAGTATTTTTAATCAACATTCTCCTTTCTTCCTATGTTGAGCAACTAAAAAAGATTGTGGTTTTTGCCTTGTTTATTTGCTTCCCAGAACTTGATTCATAAACTTGCAAAATTTCCATAATCTTTTGGCACTCCTCCGGATTAGACCTGCAAAAAAAGCAAACTGTCGTCTGCAAATAAAAGGTGGGTTAGTGGGGGGCTTCTCCTCGATAGGAAAAAGCCATGAATGTCTCCTCTAGTAGCTAATTAAGTAAGTAAACCATGCAACCCCTCCATACCTAAAAGAAAAAGAAAATGGGATAGGGGGTCCCCTTGTCTAATCCCTCTAATTGGCCTTATGAATCCATGAGGAGCACCATTGATAAGGATAGAATAAGAGACACTTGACACACAAAGCATCATGAGAGATATCCTTCTTTCATTGAACCCCAATTTTTTAATCACACATTCTAAGAAAGGCCACTCAACTCTATCATAGGCTTTGCCTCTTTGGTGGATTTGTGGTTTTGCATCTTGTGAAGGGATTCAATGGCAATTAAAATATTATCATAAATAAGTCAGTCTTTTATGAATGCACTTTGGTGTTCGGTGATAATGTGAGGTAGGATTTTCTTTAATCTGTTTGCTAACACCTTAGAAAAAATCTTATACAACACATTACACAGGCTAATGGGACGAAATTGAGATACCAATTCAGGATTTTTAACCTCGGGAATCAAAGTGTTAAAGGTGTGATTTAGATGTTCCGATAATGTGGCTAAATTTAAGAATGATAAAACAGAAGTAGTGATATCCTTACCCACCAACTCCCAATAGTGTTGATAGATCAATGGTGGCATGCCATCGGGGCCGGGTGCTTTGAGTGGTGCCATTTGATTGAGGGCTTTCTTAACTTCGCCTTCAGTAAATTCAGCTAGCAAGTCGGGTTGGCATGCTTGTGTTGATGAAAATAAATCACTATTAAAATCCAGCAACTCCTTTACCACTTCCTTAGGATCCGAACACCATTGTCCCCTTGCATTCTTTATCCCTTCAATCTTATTCCTCCTACATCTTTGAGTGGCCCTACTATGAAAGTATTTTGAATTTTTATCACCACGAATAGCCCAAAGGGCATGTGATCTTTGAAACCACATCCTCATCTATTTATCCAATAAATCATTCACCTCATTTCTTAAGCCCCATGCTCGAAAATTAACTCCAGTTGTTAGTGCTTCCAATTTGGCTTGAGCTAGGAGCTTTTGCTTCAACTTCAATCCCTTTCTGACACTTTCAAAATTAGTACTACTCCACTTCTTCAATGCCTTGCCACAACTTTCAATTTTTGGGACAATACCCAAAGCAATGTCCCTCTACCTTGCTTGCTCCATACTTGTCTCACCGTATCCGAGCAACCCTTTTCTACCAACCACATTTCCTCAAAGCGAAAAGGCTTCTCAGGATTTGTTGGTTCCACCATCTCGGGTTCAATGAATAAAGGGCAATGGTCTAATGTATTGCAAGTCAAATGGTGCACCATTGTTCCTCCATACCTCAATAGCCACTCGTTATTCGCCAATCCCCTATCCAGTCTCTCCCACAAAGTTTGTCCATCTCTGAAATATTTGTTCCATGTAAATGGATTGCCTTTGAAACCCAAATCGATGAACCCACACACATCCATAGTATCCCGAAACAACTGCATTTATGAATGGCTTCGGTTTGAACCTCCTTACTTCATATTCTAATCTTGTAATAACTTAAGCCACCTGTTCATGTAAATGATGTTCCCAATCCAATCTTAATTGAATCTCCTGATCATTTGCAAGAGTAGGCAACATATCTAACAAAGTTTTGCAATTAAGAAGCCCCTCATCTTCAATCCCAGCTATACTTGTTAGCTTTGCACCTTTTAAATGATGTCGCCAACATTTGTGATGACTAGAACAGCAGCAGACTGGATCTTCTCAATTCAATACCTTCTCACATAGCACCTAGAGATTGAGTAATTTATAGCCAAATTAGTGAGTTCCAGCAAGAGTAATTATTCTAAGACAAACTAGATATATTCATAATCATCATTGCTTTTCATAATCAGAAAAATTGTATCATTAACCACATGTTGGCCAAATGTTTGTTGTATTAGTGCTGCTTTTTAAATTGTGCTTATAGTGGTAACTGATTATACAATTGCTCTGTTTCTCCATTTAGTAGTGATATAGACCAATTCATCACAATCAAATCCTTGATATATCTGTTAAGAAAATTTCTATCTACCTATGTTCTTTTTATTGAAATATTCCTGATCTTCTAAGCTTGTTTAAAAAAAATCATTAATTTCTATAGACTTATGTTCTTTTTTTCAAATCAAATGCTTGTTTTATTAAATCAAAGGTTTCAACACATCCACAAATTGATCAATGACAGCATGCATTCAGATGACACAAAAACACTTGAATTGATATAACTTCTCATATGCAAATTAATCACAATTAACGGACACTATAAAATCTAGCAGAAAAAATATATATACCTTTATGCACTTGTCCTGTGACTCCAAACCGATTGGCACTGACAAAATCTTTGGACGACAACTCCAAAGCAAGCCATCTATAAGAGTTGTATAATCTATTAACAATGCTGGGTTTCGTACATCTAGCTTTAGAAGTTCCATTTCATATGGTGGAGGAAATGACATTCCTCTCAATTCTTCAAGATTAAATGTAACCTTCATAATACACAAAAACAAAAGAGTTTCACAAAAAATTTAAGTGTGAAATCGCAAAAATAAATAGACAATAAATAAAAATCTTGTTGTAAATCAATAAACTTGCATGAGTGAACATACCTCTCGACAAATGACTACTATCCTCAAGGTTTTTCTTTGATTTGACATTAATAGAAGTTCCCTCAACTTAAGGAGCCATTGAGTGTCAACACGATCAATGTCTAATATAAGATTGAATTCCAAAGGACAAGGAGCATTCTTTGAAAATATCTTAGCCATTTTATCACCGTTGTTGAAGTATTGAAAAAATGATAGATTGGGAGCATCAATTTCAACGTCCAATAACTTTTGGCATCCAAAGATTCTTAAATCCCTTAGCTTCTGCGCTGAAATCTTGATCCTTCTCAACATATCGCAGTCGCTGACAACCAAACCTTCAAGGAGGGGAAATCTAGCAACATTGAAGCGAAATAACTGGTCTGTAATGTTCAAATCGTCTAAGCATAATTCTTTCAAATCTTTACAAGCAGTGATGTCAAGTAAACATTGTTCTGAACCAGAAAAACGGAAATATTGTAGATTTGGTGCTTCAATTTTGACACACTCAACATCTCTATCGTGGGAAATCAAGTTAAAGTAACGAAGTTTAGGAAGTTTGGAGATCTCCACAGTTTTCAGGCCCTTACATACTATAATATCGACATCAGTTATAAAAGGGCAAGTGTGGATGATATCTTGGATAGTCTCTTCATTCACACAAATTTCCCGAAGCGATAACTTTTGTAATGAATAAAACTTCACAGCACTCCTAGAAAATGCTCTCTCTAACTTAGAGCCATTGGTTGATTGTTCAACAAATGTTGCTCTAGGTAAAGCATATGTTTTCTCTTTAGTTATAACCACAAGATCTATTTCTTTGGCATCATGTGCAAAGGCCCACTCTATCCATTTATCAACTAACGAAGTCAACTTGAAGTCAACGAGGATCATGTGAAGTTTAAATTTCTGCAGCTGGAACTTATGCTCATGAAATCTACCAAAAGACTTATCCACAATATTCATGAATCTCTTGACTCTTTTCTTATTCCGATGACGTGTATCCGGGTAGAGCCAACCATTATTTTTAACATAACAGCATTGATCAAACACAATTCCATTTCTTGGACAAGAGACTGGTCTTAACTGCCTCTTTTCGGGGTAGGAAGGACAATATGTGGTGCATGATAAATCCAGGAAGATCAGATATCCGATCTAGGGCATCAATCTTTTCGCCCATCATATGTCTCAATAAACTCTTCTGCTCGGTAAAAAAAAATGTAATTCAAAAGAAAATCCAAGGGTAAAATATAAGAAAAATTTGATAGTTTATCTCAAACAAAGGATTGGGAATAGAACACATCATAAATCATCCTAATTATGAAAGGGTGGATAGCAAGGTTTTGGATTCAAAGCCCACTTGGTAGGTGTGTAAACTTACCAGTAAAGATATTATGGGGTAAAATCTTTAACCGATGTTGTATGCAAATATGTCTAAGCATGAGCATTGTTTCTAAAGCAACTTCTACAGTCTGTGTTCTTGAGATTAGAGTGAAATTGATTTCCTTCTAGAGCAATTATAAAGATTAGCAATTTTTTTTTTTCTCTAAGCAAGGAACAAGCTAATTGTTTGTGTATGTCCACAAAGAATAATTAATCCTTCGTTTTCCTCAAAACATCACTCTTTAACAACAACAACAAAAATATATATATTTACTATTTTTTTTTTTTCCCTAAAAGCTTCAAGGCCATAAAAATTAATTTGACAGGAGAGGCTAGTCGCTCTCCTAACATCAAAATGAAAAGTTGATGGTTTTCTTTTACCTAAAAAAAAAAGGACTAAATTTTAATTTTTTTTTATTTCCTCTAAACCTTGAAAAACAACAAATAAATTTTGGCGTTTTCATTGATTATTGAAAGAAACATCAAACATATATGTGGTGTTTTCATAGGAGTTGCTTATCAAACATAATTTTTAATCGGATAATCCCAACCCAACATAGTTTTCGTCAAAATAAATCTAATCTATATCCAATAACAAACGGAATTTACAAAATAGAACATGTCCCAAATCAAACAACCAAAGATAATAACTATAAAAATAAATAAATAAATAACATATTACCTCTCGAGGCTACGTTGCACAATCTGTGTCTGTTCAATGCTGTTTGTGTCAGGTTGATTGAAGGAGGCACGAGAGAGAGAGATGAGAAGTATACATATAGAGATAATAATGAAGGCCGCAGAGTCAGTCAATAAATAACCTAGCGAATTCTAATCCTAAACGGAGTCGGGTTGTGTCATGTGTCACCCGACCGACTCTGACTAACTCGCAACCTTATTATAGTATATCATAGGAATTATAAGTTGTTATTTATTTGGGAATGACACACTACCGACGTAGCGGTTTCTTCTTCTTTTTTTTTTAGCTTAGTTCCATCTTTCTACTACGACAACGTGTTCAATTAAAAGTGACCAGCCGTTGGAATGTGCGTGGGCTTGGGAACCTGCGCACACTCAGAGAGCTCGAGGTAGTTACTCGAGCACAAGATCCTGCTGCTGTGTTCTTGGCCGAGACATGGGCAGAAGATGCTAGGCTGCGGCGTTTGTGTGTTAGTTTGAAGTTCGATCACTGCTGGGTGGGTCCAAGTGCAGGGAAAACGGGGTGTCTAGCTCTGATGTGGAAGAACTCGGTTCGCGTTGATGTGGTCGCATCATCGCCGAACCACATCGATGCTATAGTGGGTGCTGTCCCTGAATCGCAATGGAGATTCACTGGGATATATGGCTTTGCTGACTCGGCTAGGAAACAGGAAACGTGGTCTCTACTCCGCTGCCTCCATCGTAAGTTCTCTCTCCCATGGATTTGCGCCGGAGACTTTAATGAGATCCAGTGGTCGCATGAGAAACTCGGCCTTGGTCCTAGGCAGGAGTGCAAGATGAAAGATTTTAGGGATGTCTTGGATGAGTGCGGCTTCATGGATCTTGGGTATATTGGGGAAAAATTCACCTGGAGGGGTAAAAGAGCTGGTGGCATGGTTTTGGAAAGACTGGACAGGGCGGTTGCTACCAATGCTTGGTTTTCTCGGTTCCCGGGCTCTAAGGTACAACATCTCAACACCCACTCCTCTGATCACAAGGCTATAGTAATCAAATTGGAGGGTATAACTCCTCCCCCGAATCGCCCGTTCAAATTTGAGCAAATGTGGCTTAGAGAGGGTGGATGTGGCGACACGGTGACAAAGGCGTGGGGCCCACCTTCCCAGAATTCAAATATGTCTCGGATTGCAGGAAAAATCCATGAATGCGGGGAAAAACTCACTAAATGGAGCCATCAGTCTTTCGGCAGCATTAAACATCAAGTTGAGAAGAAGAGCAAGCTCCTAGCCAAAGCCGAAGTTAGTGCTGCAATTGGAAAACTCGACTATGAGAAGGTTCAAAGATTAAGAGCTGAAGTTAATGTGCTCCTGGACAAGGAAAGTCAAATGTGGCAACAGCGGTCTCGAGCCCTTTTCCTAAAATGCGGGGACAGGAATACTAGCTACTTCCATAGCAAGGCTTCCCACAGATTCCGTAGGAACAAAATCTCAGGTTTGAGAGACTCCTCTAACGTGTGGTGCACTGAGGCTAATATGATCAAAAATATTGCTTGTGAATATTTCCAAGCCCTGTTCACCTCTTCTCAGCCTACAGACTTTGGTGAGATTTTAGAAGCAGTCAAACCTTCGGTAAATGAGAATATGAACTCCAAGATCCTCAGACCTTTTCTCAGGGAGGAAGTTGAGGTGGCTATCAAGCAGATGAAACCTATCTCTGCCCCGGGCCCTGACGGTATGCCTCCCTTGTTTTATCAATCTTTTTGGTCGTTTTTTGATGTGGATATTTGCTCTGCTGTTCTTGACTGCCTGAATAAATGCAAAATTCCTCCAGAAATTAACAATACTAATATCACCCTGATTCCTAAGATTAAATCTCCAGAACTCATAACCGACTTTAGGCCAATCAGTCTGTGTAATGTTGTGTATAAAATAGTCTCCAAAGTTCTTGCCAACAGATTTAAAGAAATTCTTCCCTTGGTAATTTCTGAGAACCAGAGTGCCTTTCAGGGCGGAAGGGTTATCACTGACAACATTTTGATGGCCTTCGAAACGTTACACTACATGAAACACCACCAGCAAGGCAACTCGGGTTTCATGGCTCTGAAATTGGATATGAGCAAGGCCTATGACCGGGTCGAATGGGTTTTTTTGGAGGCGATTATGCTGAAGATGGGTTTTGATGTTCGATGGGTAAACCTTATCCTGGAATGTATTACAACTGTCAGCTATTCTATCCTTATCAATGGCGAACCCTCTTCATCATTCAAACCGTCGAGGGGTCTTCGCCAGGGCGACCCACTTTCACCATATTTGTTCCTCATCTGCTCCGAAGGTCTCCACAGCCTTCTTCAGCTAGCGGCTGAGTCCAAGCAGATCCGGGGTATCTCTATTTGTAGGGGGGGCCCCCGTTTGACCCACCTATTTTTTGCCGACGATAGTGTGGTCTTTTGTAGAGCGTCCCTTGGCGAATGCCGGAGAATCCAAAATTTGCTGGATTGTTATGAGAAGGCCTCGGGCCAGCTGTTGAATCGCAACAAAACCGGGCTGTTCTTCAGCAAATCCACGCCTCAAAATGTCACTGATCAGATTAAGGTAGCTTTGGGTGTCCAGGAAATAAAGCAGTACGAAAAGTACCTTGGTCTGCCCTCCCTTGTGGGCAGAAATAAGAAGGCAAGCCTACTCTATATCAAGGAGAGGGTTGAGGCCAAGCTCCAAGGGTGGAAAGAACAACTTCTCTCCCAAGCTGGCCGTGAAATCCTTCTTAAAGCGGTGATCCAGGCAATTCCCACATTCGCCATGAGCTGTTTCAAGCTCCCTATTGGCCTTTGCAACGAGATTGAGGCGGTGATTAGGAAATTTTGGTGGGGTCAGAGAGGCAATCAAAGGAAGATCCACTGGACCAAGTGGAGCGCTCTTTGTCAACCAAAAAGCCTGGGGGGTATGGGTTTTAAAGAACTCCAGAAATTCAATGACGCCATGCTCGCAAAACAAGTGTGGCGTTTGTTGGAAAACAAGTCTTCCCTATTCCATAGGTTTTTTAAAGCAAAATTCTACCCCAAGGGTTCCATTCTTGATGCTAAAGAGAGCAACGGTTCTTTCGCTTGGAAAAGCATTCTAAAAGGCAGGGAGGTGATTAGAAAAGGCTTGCAGTGGAGGGTGGGAAATGGGTCCCAGGTTAGGATCTACCAGGACAAATGGCTGCCTGACCTCTTTAATAAAAAGGTGGTGTCTCCGGTGGTCTTTTTGGGAAGGGATGCTCGTGTCTCGGTGCTTATTGACAGTGACCAGCGGTGTTGGATGAAAGATGTTATTGAAAACATTTTCCTGCCTCACGAAGCAGCGGTAATTCAATCAATTCCGCTCAGTCTCCGCAACTGTGAGGATCAGATTTTTTGGCCTCTTAACCATGATGGTTCATACTCTGTCCGGTCGGGGTATAGGTGGCTCATGGAGGAGGAGCAAAGGGAGGTTCCTTCTTCCTCGGATTTGTCAATTACCAAGCGCGTCTGGAAGGGTGTTTGGGGGCTTCGAGTTCCAAACAGGATCAAAACGCTATTATGGAGGGCTGGTTTAGATGCGCTGCCATCAAGAGCAAATCTAAAAAAAAGGAAAATTATCTCTGATGACATCTGCCCGAACTGCAAACTGGATGGCGAGACCTCTCTGCACGCTCTTTGGTCTTGCTCTGCCCTTTCCCAGGTATGGTCCCCCCAATTCTCTTGGCTGCAGAAGAAATCTAGAAATAGCATGTCAATGCTGGAAATTATTCAGTGCTGCCAAGAGCACAGTGACTGCTCCGACCTCTTTGCCAGCATAATATCACAAGTATGGACTCGTAGGAATAAGCTGCGGGTTGGTGAGAGCGTGGTCCCTTTGGCAAAAATTGTTGGTTTGGCTACGGAAAGCTTACTTGAGTTTCAACGTGCCCAACCTTCTTCCCTATCTTCTCCGAAGCCGGTTTCCTCCTCTAAATGGTCTCCTCCGCCTGTGGGCTGGGTTAAGATCAACTTTGACGGGGCAACTTTCGGATCGAAGAACTTAGCTGGGTTGGGTGGCGTCATTCGTAACGACAAGGGTCTTATCTTAGCTGCCTTTACACACACTATTCCACTGCCTACATCCGTAGAGATGGTGGAAGTACTGGCAGCTCGCAGCGCTTTGAGTTTGGCGAAGGAACTTTGCCTAAACAAGGTGCAACTTGAAGGTGATTCGGAAGTAATTGTCAATGCTCTCTCTAGAGGCGGTATGGACTCCTCTAGCTTTGGACATATAGTCAAGGACATCAACATTCTGTCTTCGGATTTTTTGTGTGTATCCTTCTCTCATTCACGTAGGCTAGGAAACAAACTTGCGCATTGTTTGGCAAGATCTGCTTGTAATTTCGCCCCTTTCCAGGTTTGGATGGAGGAAATTCCTCCTGAGTTTGTTTCTGTGTACAATGCTGACTTACCTTAATGTTATGTCTCTCCCCCCTTCTTCTTGGGGCGGTTTCTCAAAAAAAAAGAAAGAAAGAAAGAGAATGAGATATTTTATTTTATTTTCATATCTCGCTTTCAAACTGAACAAGATTCGTGATCCCCACGGTAACTACTTTCGCGTACAAGTCAGAATCCACACTCAAGCCGTTCACCAACTTCTTAACAATTACTTTCTCGTGACCAAGTAGTGCACATGGTCGTGTGAGACCGTGGGTCCATGAGATATCGGTCTCGTACGTCTGATAGATACTTTCTTCTCTTATACAATTTTTTTAAAGAAATACAAAAATTTTAAGACCATAATTTTTATTATAATTATTTCTAGCAAATTGAACGTGATAGAAAAAATAATAAATAATTGTCACAGTCTGCTACGTAAAAAAGTTGCAGCAAAAATTGTGCCCATGGTACCAATGAAGGAGTGGACACATCACCCCTGATTTTGTCCATTCCATGGTCTTTGTGTTATTTCTCACTTTCTTACCCTATTTTAAGAGCCAAGTTCCCAATTTCATCAAAAATATATTTAAAAAAAAAAAAAATAAAAGTGACCAGCCGCAGCAAGAAACAAGTTACACTCTCCTCACCTCTTGTAGTAGTTTTTCCTCTCCACTCGACACGTCGAGATTTCTCAACCCTCGGTGATGACAATAAAAAATCGTAACAAAATAAAAGGAGAGTGGACTTGAGTTAGGCGGCTAAAAGTTTTTCTTTTTTAACTTTTTTTGTCTCAGTATTTTTTTTTTTTTTGGGTAAATAATCTAATTTTTAGTTTTTTTTTATTCAACTATAAGTTTTAGCATTTTGTCACATATTTAAAATAAAATTATTAAAAATCTATATTTTTTAATAAACAATATAAAAATAAACTATCAAAAATAAGCAATTCTTAAATGGATTTTAACGGACATAACAAATGGTTTAATAAGTAAAAAAAAAAAACATATATTTGTTACTTATTAAGTTATGCAACAAATTATTTAATGTCAAATGCATTAATTTGATTCACAGAAATTTAACATCCATAAAATTTTTACAATAATTTCACAACAAAGTCATTGTATGTTTTTGTAAAATCTTTTACCAAAATTTTTAAAAGGTAAAACTTTTTACAACTTTTTATAAAAGATTTTACGGTTAATAGAAAATATTTTACAAATTTAACTACATTTTTGCAAACATATACTTGAAAATGAGAAAATAATTTTTGAAAAATATTTTAATTTAAAACAAACAGAGAGTTAGTGTCAACTACCAAATGCATGAATTTGGATTCAATCTTGAAGCAACGCTTCTTCACCTTGTTGTCTCTGGGTACTATGTCACCACTTGAGCCACCAACCACCAACATCAATCTTAAAACAACGCTACTCTACCTTTATAAATTAATGTGACAATGAATAATATTGGTGAATTTCAACCACATCATGAATGAATATTTGAATTGTTTCTTTATAATTAATAACACATATTGTAAGCTAAATTTAATAAAACTTGTACTACTCAGCACTACTTTTCTAAAAAACTTAGTGTGATCTCTTTTAATCTTACATTGTAGATGTGTCATTTTGGCCATGTCACCTAAAGGAACTAAAATCATTCACGGGCTAAAATATAAAGACCACAATGTATTTAAGTCAATGGCTACCACACTAACTGAATTCCCTCTAATTCCTTTCTCAAAAAAATAAATAAATAAATAAATAATTCCCACTAATTCAAATATGATGTTAGATTATGATCCGTCAAATCTCATCTTATTGAACATTGTCAATTTTTCCACCTGGAAAAGCTTGAATTGTAATTTGCCTAGATGTCCGTTTCTTTAAAAAAAATTGATACCTTCATTAGTGGGTTCCATTTGACCAACTTGCAGTTAACTTATAAGTATGATACGGCTATATACCTCCTTCAATTCTTCTCCTCCTTATCAAAAAAAAAAAAAAATTCTTCTCCTCCTTCTTCTTCTTCTTCTTTTCAATTATTTGGAATAAAATATTTGAGAACAAAAAATAGAGGCCTGATTGATTTTATTATGGATATGAACCGCAAAAGAGCAAAAAATTAAAGATCATATGATTTGTGCTAGATTTTTATGTGATTTTGGGCAGCCAGGTAGGGAGCGGTGGATGAGAAGGACCAACGCCAACTCAGAATAGAAAATGAAGGAGCAAAAAGGCCCATAGCCTAGGTACCATTTATAATGGGCCTAAAAGGCTAATCATAAAGTTTGGTGGGAGTACCGTAGCGTTACTTTAAAGAAAAATTGCTAGGAAAAACAAATTACTTATGACGTTATAATCCCACTATTGTGTTCAAAAGTTTCTAATAATGCTCTTATGAAAGCGTTTTAATATAACAAATACTATAACTAGTTTTCCATTTTTTGTCCCTTATGTTGAAATTATAATTTGTTGAACTTCTTTCACATATATTGCCTAATTTTTTTTTTTTTTTTTTTTTGCGATAAAAGCTAGAAAATTATATGGATGAACTGTAAAAGAAAAAAACCTTATACAAGGAAAGGACTCTGCCCCGTAGGCAGAGACAAAAAGAAACAGCACAAATCCCAAATAAGGCAACTGGGACATTATATTCTTAAAATGTGCAACAAATTGTATATTATCTAATTTTATAACTCTAAAGAAATGAATGATCTAAAGTTTCAATAGCAAAGTGCAGATGAATTTTTTTTTTTTTTAACTCAAATTTACATTCTAAAAATGTGTAATCAGTTATAGGAACTCTTGATTCTCAAAATAATATTTTAAAAAAATAAAAAGCTATAGGAACTCTTTATATGGAGATCCTCTTGCAAATGATTCATTGCTTTATTGTGATCCTCTTGAAAGAAAACTTTGTATACAAACAAGATCAAGCACCCCTAATTTATAAAATAAATA
The DNA here is from genome assembly GCF_002906115.3 of Quercus suber. Classification (NCBI taxonomy): domain Eukaryota; kingdom Viridiplantae; phylum Streptophyta; class Magnoliopsida; order Fagales; family Fagaceae; genus Quercus; species Quercus suber. The sequence continues at coordinate 454,201 of NW_027069920.1, read as the reverse complement.
ATAGGGGAGATTTCCTTTATTTTTATTTGTTCTTTAATATGTAATAAATTTATCAAGAAGTCTGAGTGGTTTAATCGAACCCAAGTTCATTATGACCCATGAGTAGCATTTCAAGATAATTCTACCACATCGTTTTTAAAATTATAATCATTTAAATTTAAGAATAACATATTTCTTTAAAATCCATCATGAGAGCTCATTTAATGCTTGGTAGACATAATCTGTGTTTGAGGAAGAGTGTTGAGCCCTATGAACTCTACTAGAAGCCTAAATGATTTTGATTATTTTTTTGAAATTTTTTTAACGGTAAATATTTTATAGATTTGTCAAAATTATTTGGTAATTGTCTAACTTGACAGTGGAATAGGAACCAAGAAGCTAGAGGTTGTGTGTGTGGAGTCCAAATCTTCTGTCTCACTCTTTCTGTTCCACTTTATGCTCCACTAATAAAAACTTGCCACGTATCCATCCTTCTTAATTAATTAATAATTTTATGCTTTTCTTATTCTATTAACTAAAATAAATAAATAAAACCCAACACATCCCCACCACCTCACAACAACCATCGACCTTCACCAGCAACACTATCAAGAGATCACCGACGTCATCAACGCTACTAGTTACAGGCTTACAGCCATCCACTGCCACCTTTGTTTTCAAATCTATAAATTTATTAGTTTTGTGACCTCTTGCTAGTGGGTACCCCGTATCCATGACCGCCACTTTATCTTTAAATCTATGTTTGGGTCCACCATCTTCTTCAATGAATACAGAAGTCAAAAGGTTTTGCTAGTAGTTTTTGTTATCCGATGATGGCATCGATGAAAACTCACAAATGGGACCAATGATTACAAATATCTCCTTGATCCACATGCCCCTTATGGGCATCACGCTAATCCAAACTAATCTCACCCACTGTGCCATGAGCTATCAACCATGGTTTACTTTAATTAATTGCTTGCACACTATCAGAGATGAGATTGGTTACCCAAAAATTGAACATTTACATAAAGCAATACTCATGGAACCCAATAACTGCAAAAATCTCACTCAACTAACCCATTAATCAATCTCTTCCCAGTGGCGGTAGTGGTGGGGATGTGGACTTGATGGCAGAGGAATTGATGACGCCAGAGATCTCTTGCTAGTGGTGAAAGGTTGGTGGTGGACCAGTAGTGGTGTGTGGGTTGGGTTTTATTTATTTATTTTAGGCAATAGAATCAGAAAAACATAAAATTAGAATTTAATTAAATAGGTGGGACATGTGGCAAGTTTTTATTAGTGGAGCATAAAGTGAAACAGAAAAAGTGAGACAGAAGATTTGGACTCGTGTGTGTGCGGCAGTGTGAGAGAGAGAGAGACAGAGAGACAGAGAGAAACAAAGCAAATAAATGAGACAAAGACCATCTGGATTTTGGACATACTATCCCAAAAAAAAAAAGATTTAGTGGTCACAATAAAATCTCACAATATTTTCATAACAAGTGAGTTGTCCAAACAGAACTTAGACATGATAAATGTGCCAAGTTTGACTAACATGACTTTTTCGTTTTTCCCAATTTCTCCCTTTACATATTTCTGGAAAACCTGGCTTCTCTTTACATTTATTCCAGTTCTAGCTAGTCCCATTTATTTTTGGTTGTTGGCCTATTTCTATCCATACTACAGTCTTGAAAATTTTTAATCCCTCTCACTTTTGTAATGTGATTGCTTCTGATAGTGTGATGCTTCCCAACATAAAGAACCAGTTGTCTGCATCAACAAAGTTGCATTTAAGTAAAATCAAAGTTAATTAAATGAGCTATTATCAACTTTCTATTAACTTATCAAATTTTGAGTAAACAAATGAAATGTAATTAAACTTCTAGATTGTGTCCCAAGTTACCTTAGTATTTTTACCAAAAAAAAAAAAAAAAAAAGGTATGTATCAATTAGAAATTAAATATTACTCAATTATTTATTTATCCTTTCCCCACAAATTGATGTTTGCCAAATCCCAAATATATTTTACTTTATCACCTAATTTTCTTTACGTTTTTTTGAGAAGAATATCACCTATTTTTCAATTTCTTACTTTATCACCTTTTTTCAATTTCCCATTGTAATCTAACGTACTTTATTTTTATTGGTTTATTTTACCTAATAAAATATAAGTTAAAAAATACATTTGAATTTAAAAATCTTAATTTTGTTTTTTAAAAAGATTATTGATATATACAATTTCAACTTTTTTTTTTTTTTTTTTTGGATGTGAAACTCATTGCTTTTTTTTTTTTTTTTATGGGAAATATGTGAATTTCATTCAACTGAAATTGAAATACAACAAAGAGACAAAGCACAAACAGAGGTCCTCAAAAAGTAATACAAAACAGAGAGACAAGTATTACAAACAGAGGTCCTCAATAAGAAGATGCTCAATCAAGCTTAGGAAAGACCTTTTCCAAACCTGAGAAGAACCAAAATTCCTAGCTACCCTTGCAAGCTCATGGGCAACTCTGTTGCCTTCCCTTTTCAGATGTTTAAAAGAACACCAGGTAAACGAAGCAGCCACTTCCCAAATGTTCCTAATTATGTGCCCAAGCTCACCACCATGGAGCCCTTCAGTAATTGCTTGATGATGGACAAGGAATCGGACTCGAAAATAGCATGGGAGACTTCCATTTCTGCTGCACAAAGCACACCCTCTTGCATGGCCAAAGCTTCTGAAATCTCAGCTGAGAACGACGCAGACAAAACCTTGCTTGAAGCTGCTAGAACGTCTCCCCTGTTATCTTGGATGACAACACCTATACACGAGCACCTCCCATCATCAAAAGCTGCTGCATCAATATTAATTTTGAAGTAGCCTGTAGGTGGAGCTTTCCACCTGGACAGAGGAAGGGCCTGGGCAAAACCGGACAGAAGCAAGCAGCCTTGAACTCAACCAAAACTTCACCAGCCAATTCCCAAGCCTGAATAGGAGGGGAGCTCGAGTCCTCATGAATTGCTTGATTGCGATTCCACCAAATAGACCAAGCAACAGCAAGAAAGAGTTCAAGATCATTCGGGGAGCCTTTAGCAATAATATCTAATGCAATATCTACCATATCACGAGAAGTGGAAAGGTCCACAGGACAATTGCACCAAAAAGCCCAAGTCAATTTTGCATGTTCACAGTGAAGAAGTGTGTGGGCTGTGGTTTCAATGGCTTTGTCGCATAATGGGCAGAAGCTAGAGCAATGGACTCCCCTGTGGTTTAAATTTTGCATAGTTGGAAGACCATTGACACAAGTCCTCCAAGAAAAAATTTTAATTTTCGGAGGGACTTTCTGCTGCCATCTCCGCTTCCACAATAAAGTCCATGAGCTGCCTGAGGTGCTTTCACCTTCCTCAATAGAATCCACCAAACCAGACACAATGTAGTATGCACTTTTAACCGTGAACTCATCCCTTTTGTTGCCTATCCAGATAAGACAATCCTCAGGAAAATTATAACTTAGGGGGATTTTAAGGATGGAGCTGGCTTCCATGAGGTAGAAAAGTGGCATTAATTACATCAACTTTCCACCATCTAGTGTCAATGTTTATGAGGGAAGACACCATGGGAAAGTCTCCATAGTCAGCCTGGAGGGAAATCACCCAAATATGGATTCGCTGACCATTGCCCACCCTCCATCTTGTGTCTTTTCTAATAACCTCAAGACTATTATGGATGCTTCACCAAGCATATGAGGGGTTACTCCCTTTTTTGGAATTGAGGATATCGTCAAAAGGAAAGTATTTTGCTTTGAAAACTTGAGCCATTAGGGAGTCAGGATTTGTGAGAATTCTCCAACCTTGCTTAGCTAGCATGGCAAGGTTAAAGGCTTGTATGTTTCTGAAGCCCATGCCACCATGGAGTTTAGACCAACACATCTTCCTCCAGCTAACCCACGCAATCTTGTTCTCTTTGTCCTTTTGTCCCCACCAAAAACTCCTCTTCAAACTTTCTAGGTCTTGGCAAAGAGTCTTAGGGAGTTGAAAGCAACTCATAGTGTATGTAGGCACTGCTTGCGCCACCGCTTTGATAAGGATCTCTCTCCCACCAATTGAAAGGAGTTTACCCTTCCAGCCGGCAAGCTTTTTAGCCACTTTGTCCTTAACTTTAGCAAACACTTGTGCTTTTGATTTCCCAATGATGGAGGGCAACCCCAAATACTTGCTATGCTTGGAATCTTGCATTGGACCAAGAATGTTTAAAATGCTTTCCCTTAATTCTTGAGAGGTGTTTGGGCAAAAAAATACTGAAGATTTGTCGGTATTTATTTTCTGTCCAGAAGCCTCTTCATATCTATTGAGAATACTGACAAGTGCATGACATTCTTACTCCTTTGCTTTGCAGAACAAGAGGCTATCATTGGCGAAGAAGAGGTGAGTAATTAAAGGGCAGCCTTTACAAATGGAGATACCATTAATTTGTTGATTCATGGTAGCTTCATGAATAAGAGCTGAAAGACCCTCAGCACAAAAGAGGAAGAGGCAAGGGGAGAGCGGATCCCCCTGTCTAATGCCCCTTGAAGGAAAAATGCTCCCACAAGCTTCCCCATTTATAAGCACTGAATAAGAAACAGAAGAGACACAATTCATAATAAGATGAATCCATTTTTCCACAAAACCCAAATTCTCCATCACACCTTTAATAAAACTCCATTCTACCCTATCAAAAGCCTTACTCATGTCCAATTTAATAGACATATAATTTTCTTTTCCTTCTCTTTTATGGTTTAGGTAATGCATGAACTCGAAGGCAACAAGGACATTATCTGTGATTAGGCGGTTAGGGGTAAATGCACTTTGGTTTCCGGATATGATGTTAGGTAGAATGGTTTTAAACCTATTGGCAAGGACCTTAGAAATTATTTTATATGTGGTGTTACAGAGGCTAATGGGGTGGAATTCTGTCATTCTAGCTAGCTGGTTGGTTTTTGGGATGAGGGAGATGTTGGTTTTGTTTATTTCAGTCATAGGCAGATTTGAATTCAGCACATTTAATACCATGTTTGTGATGCTAGGTCCAACAATGTCCCAATAATTACGAAAAAAGATCGCAGACATATCGTCAAGCCCAGGTGCTTTTATGGGGTAGAGTTGCTTCAGTGCCTTTAAGACTTCCTCACTTGTGAAAGTTTTGGTGAGCTCAGAGTTCATTTCATCCGTGACATGCCTAGGGATTGCATTGGTGACTTCATTGATTCCAATGGGAGAAGAAGAAGTGTAGATTTTCTCGAAATAGGATAAAGTAGTGGCAGTAATACTTTCCTTACTTTCGCACCATATACCATCCTCATTCCTTAGCCCTAAAATGGAATTCTTTTTCTACCTTTCCGAAGCACGGGCATAAAAAAATTTCGTATTTCTGTCACCATCCCTATACCAATGGACTTTGCTACGTGGTTGCCAAATGGTCTCCTCACTATCCAGAAGGTCGTTTAATTCCTTTCTAAGCTGATTTATTTCTGCCCCTTTATTGCCTTACTGGTCTACAGTGGTAATGGAGTTTAGAGCTCTTCTTGTCTCTGCTATTTTCTTTAGAATGTTACCAACTACATTCTGATTCCAGCTTGCCAGCACACTGGCACATCATTGGAGATTAGAAACAACCCCCTCAGGAGTGACAGAGAAAGTACCAGAGTGCCAAGCAACCTCAATCACTTCATGGTAATCCCCCCTTTTGGCCCATATGGCTTCAAAGTGGAAACGGCGTTTACCTTTACGGGATGGAGGGGGTGACTCCGTGATTGCAGGAATGCAGTGGTCAGAAGTGGATTCAGCCAAGTGGTGAACTGTTGGGTCCTTGAAATGTTCGAGCCATTCATTAGTAGCAAAAGCTCTGTCGAGGTGAAGCGAGCTGAAACTCATTACTTTAATTCATACCAAGACAAAACATTACATCCTGAGACAACAGTTGCTCAACACAACCTGGTGTTTCCTCAACCCAAGCGATTTGACTAGACACACCTTTTGCAAATTGAGCTAACGTGTGTGCAACCTTATTCCTTGACCGACCCACATGACCGAAGTTAACATTCCTAAATTTATAAAGTTGGGACAATGAGCCAACAATATTATTAGCAATAGACGAAGGAAGGTCTGTGAGGCGCAGCATGGCATTCACCACAGTGAGGGAATCACTTTCAAAATGGTAGTCCCTGATCCCCATATCCCACGCAAAATTGACTGCTTCCTCCATTGCCTTTGCCTCCTCCTCAATAGCACCCAACGGAGCTTTTAGTTTCTTGCTTAGTGCCACCACCACAGTCCCGTGATGGTCCCTGATCACAACTCCGACTCCAGTTTCCTTTTCCTAAGAAAAAACTGCACCATCCATGTTAGCTTTATACCATGAAGGCTTGGGAGGTTGCCACGTTGCTTCCACTAATTCTTTATGTGGCCGAGTAGAGTGATTAGTCATCACATATGTCTCCAAGTAGTCTTTTATCCACCAAACAAGAACAAACATAGGTTTTCTACTCTTCCCATGGCGCATCTCTTTCCGGTTTGTCCAAATACCCCATGCCGTCAAGACCATCAAACAAACTTCCTCCTCCGTCCACTGTTTCACGTTTCGAGCATACCACAGCAAATCCAGGAACTCTGGGCATCTGTCCATAATCTTATCCGTGTCCAAACTTAACTCCTTCCACACTTCCTTTGCACGGTGACAGTGCCAGAGCACATGGCCTGTTGTTTCTTCAAAATTTCTACATACCTCACAAATATTGTTTGCTGTTATCTTCCGACAAAAAAGGTTGGTCTTCGTGGAAAGAATATTTCGGCATGCATGCCATGTGAAGTTTCAAATCTTATTAGGGACGTTCAAACGCCAAATAAATTTCCAAAACTCCTTCATGCACGTTGAGTTTGAGCTCTCCTCAGCAACGTGGCTAGCTCTCTCATCCAGTGCCAACCTATACGCTGATTTCACTGTGAATTTCCCCGACGAAGTCAGAGCCCAAATGAGATGATCATCAGGCAGAGATGGGTTTAGTGCAATGGAAAGAGCCGATTCAACATCTTTGGCCATGAGAGTACGTTGGAGGGCCTCAATGTCCCATTCTGCTCTTTGGTAGTCAATCAACGTAGCCACTGGTATTTCAACATCAACAGTCGGGCATGGTGTTACAACTCTGTATGTGGAAGACAAAGGAAGCCAGCGGTCACCCCATATTCGAACTTTGGCCCCATTTTCAATCCTCCAACGGCTTCCTTTCCGGACAATCTGTTGTGTAGCAAATATACTTCTCCAAGAATATGATGATTTTGTGCCCAAAGTAGCTGAGAGAAAATCTCCATCTGGAAAATATTTAGCTTGGAAGACACGAAAAAATAGTGAATTAGTACAGGTTTGAAGGCGCCACCCCTGCTTGGCTAGTAGTGCCAAGTTAAAGGCCTTGAGGTCCCCAAATCCCATGCCGCCCCTTAGAAGTGCACATCTTCTCCCAGCTAAGCCAAGCCATCTTGTCCACCCCATTGTTTTGCCCCCACCAAAATTTGCGAACCATACCAGCAAGCTCATCACATAAAGAATCTGGAAGTTTAAAGCAACTCATAGTGTAAGAGGGAATTGCTTGGCCAATTGCTTTTATTAATATTTCCTTGCCTGCATTTGATAAAAGCTTTTCCTTCCACCCCGATAGTTTTTTGCCAAGTTTGTCTTTAAGATCATGGAAGGTGTTCTTTTTGGATCTCCCAACCAACGAAGGTAGGCCCAGGTATTTTTTATGCTGGCGTATAACTTGGGCTCCAAATCTAACTTTAATTTCTTTTTGTATTGCACGTGGAGTATTCTTACTGAAAAAGAGGGCAATCTTGGCTTTATTGAGTTGCTGGCCTGAGGCAACTTCATATACGATGAATATACGTTGTAGCTCATTACATTCTTCCAACGATGCTTGACAAAAAACCAAGCTATCATCAGCAAAGGAAAATTCTGGGAGCTCTTCGACAAACTGCCACCCCATGGATAGCTTGCCTTTTTGCTGCATGACGGAGAATGCTGAAAGACCCTCTGCATAAAAGAGAAACAGATAAGGAGATAATGGGTCCTTTTGGCGTAGGCCCCTAGAAGGTACAATTCTGCCTCGGGTTTGCCCATTAATATGGATAGAATAAGTAACAGTTGTTATACACCACATAATCATTTCAATCATTTTCTAATGAACACCCATTTTCCTCATAATATTCTCCAAGCAAATCCATTCAACCCTATCACAAGCTTTGCTCATGTCTAGTTTTAAGGCCATCTCTCCCACTCTCCTAAACTTCTTTTGGCTAATATGATGCATGGTTTCGAATGCTACCAATACATTATTAGTTATAAAACGCCCTTCGGTAAAAGCGATTTGATTTTCACTAACAATTATTGATGAAACACGCTTCAGTCTATTAGCAACTGCCTTAGAAGCTATTTTATAAGCCACATTACATAAGCTAATAGGCCTATATTCAGTGATTTTTCTAGGTTTTGGACTTTAGGAATAAGAACAATTTGGGTGTCATTATAGTTAGGAGGGACAATACCATGATTCAGGAAGTCAAGTGCAGCTTGAGTCACACAGGTGCTGATGAGTGACCAGAATTTTTGGTAGAATAAAGGTGGCAAGCCATCTTGTCCTGGTGCAGTATTAGGGTGCATTTGCTTTAACGCTTGGGTCACTTCTAAAGCTTGAAAGTCTCTAGCCAGCAACTGGTTCATTGCATCCGTTACTGTAGGTGAAATGGCATTTAGCAACTCTATCATCTCTCCTGGCTGAGAGGAAGTAAATAATGTGGAGAAGTACTGTGTAGCTACATATTCAATTTCATCCATTCCTTCCTGCCATAGTCCATTTTCATCCTCTAGTCCTTGGATCCAATTCCGTTGCTTCCTGTTCAACGCTTTGGTATGGAAGAAACTTGTATTACAGTCCCCCTCCTTCAAATAGTTGTTCCGAGATCGTTGTTTCCACATGACCTCTTCCATATCTAGCCAAGAATTTAAAGACTGCCTGACTTGCCAAATAGAATCCATATTGTGCTCCGGGGCAATTTCCAGCACTTGAAGTCTATTTCGAAGTGACTTGATCTAAATATCAACATGACCAAATTCTTTTTTATTCCACGAAGTGAGATGTGCATTACATGATGAAATGCAGTTCTGGAGGGGATGACCCGTAGGTACACCGAGGCCAAATTCCCATGCATCAGTGACAACCTCCGCACACCTTGGATCACGAAGCCACATAGCTTCAAACCTAAAAGGTTTCACACCCCTATTCCTCCGTCTCTCCCCATGCTTCCACCGAAGAGCTAATATTTCAACTTAATGAGGTTCATTTAATGATTGCTCTTTATCAGTTAAGCTAACTGAATTATCAATGATATCATTTTTATTGCACACCAATCACAAACTGCCATCTCAATAATTGTGAATTTGTTGTTCAATTAATGAGAAATGTTACATACACTATACTTTCACAACAATTTCTTAATGAATCTTAAAAAGTTAGTTAAGATTTAATTTTTAAAAAATGAATTTTTTTAAGTACCATGTGGTTGTTAGTGTTGTAATGGCTTTCCTGCCATATATAATTTTCTAGAATGTTTTCCTTTTTACCATTCACTCTGCCATTCTTTCTTTTTCACATTCTCTCCTCTAATTGTCTCTGCTAGCCATCTCTATTGCTCTCTCTTAGGTATTTTCGTTTGCCTTTCATAATACTGTATATAGAATTTCAACTTAATGAGGTTCACTTGACGATTGTTCTTTATCAGTTAAGCTAACTGGACTATCAATGATATCATTTTTATTGCACACCAATCACAAACTGCCATCTCAATAATTGTGAATTTGTTATTCAATTAATGAGAAATGTTACATCCACTATACTTTCATAACAATTTCTTAATGAATCTTAAAAAGTTAGTTAAGATTTAATTAAAAAAATGAATTTTTTAAGTACCATGTGGGTGTTAGTGTTGCAATGGCTTTCCCGCCATATATAATTTTCTAGAATGTTTTTCTTTTTACCATTCACTCTGCCATTCTTTCTTTTTCACATTCTCTCCGCTAATTGTCTCTGCTAGCCATCTCTGTGGCTCTCTCACAGGTATTTTCATTTGCCTTTCATAATATTGTAATTCTTACATTCTCTCTCTCTCTTCTCTCTTTTTTTTGCCTCATTTTATTCTTTTTGCTGAATCATTTTTGTTAACTTAATTCACAATTCTTGTTGTATTACATATTTTATAGACTTTATAGTTGAATCATTACAACTCTTGTTATTGAAATTATTGTTTAGCTAGTTAATTTGTCTTCTCTATCTGTTCAAAACCCATAATCAGTTTTCTTGTTACCCAAGAATCAATGAATTTGATATTATTTTCTTTTTTCTTTTTTTTCCATTAAACTTTCCATAAGTAGTTTCTTGGTACCAAAGAAACATTGAATTTGATATTATTTTCTAGTTTTTTTTTTTCCCATTATTGGATTCGTTACAATTTGTTCATATAGAGGAAGATTTATTTGTATGTTTTGAACATGATGGTTGTAATCTAATTGAATCGAGTTTAATGCTCTTGATTACACTAATCAGGGCTTGGCTTAAAATTTTTGTTACTTTGGTCCTAAAGATATGCATGCTTGTCTTGTCAATTTAGAATGAGATGGACACATTTCTTGGAGTGCTTTTCATTGGCCTAATTCTCACTTGGCATTTGCAAATGTGGTTCTCTGTTCAAGTTGATATAACAAACCTCTGTAAGTGGAAGATTGGATATTGCCTTTATAAGAGAACCAGGTAAAAGTATGTTTTGTTTCTTTAAAATATGTACGAAATTAAAGGGAAATGAGTATTAAGATGCCATCTCAGATTAAAATGCACCCAATTGGCATTATGTTTCTACATTTTCAAAAGCAATGTGCTTAAACAGGGAACAAATGTGTTCCTTGTGAATAGAAGCCCCTATATTTGAGAATAAGTACCTATTTTAGTTTATATAGTATTATGTCCCTATTATATGCCAGCATTGTTTTATATATGATATTTTTAGTAGTATTTATAAACTATATAAGAACACTACCTGTGAACCCTCTTTACCATGTCAAGATGTATCTAAATAGAAAAATACCCCAATTTATATGAAAATTGGAAAACTATGTCAAACACCAAAATTGTATTTGACATGAAGTTTATTTCGCAATTTAGATCTAGGTATTCTTGAATAAACTGAAAGATGATACTTGATAAAGTTTGATTTTTTGAAATTAACTTTAATTTTGACCCCTTCTTGTTTCAAAGTTTTGTTTCTGTTTTGTGCTATTATATAATTGGTTGTAGCTTATAAGATGAAAGCAATGCTCACTGGAAATAAATCTTAGATATGGATATGTTATGTGTATTACATATCCAGTAGTTGCTTTTATCATGTCCATTGTCTTCTATATTTGATGAGGGAACATGAATTTTTTTAAATTGCATTTACTATCTCATCAAAAAAGAGTGATTGAAGTTTAATTAGATCCCAATATTTTCCTGCTTCATCAAATAATTCAACAACTCTCATAAAGCCTTGTTGTTGTTCCTCCTCTCACCAACATTGCAGATAGCAATTGTTGAATACGACTTGTTGTTATCCCCTAAAGTTGATGGAATAACAAAAATTATGCCTTCCAATGGGTGGAATGACAACCATAATAGGTTTTCGCTAATTCTTCACTATCAAAACTATGGATTTGACACAAAGCCCACAGCAATTTCTATGCATAACAGCTGCAACTATAAAGGACAAACATTTCATATAGTGAATAAGGTATGTAGTCGCATAAAATTTAAATAGTGGCACTAGGTTGCAGCATTCCACTCGCAAAGTGATATAACAATTTTTTTATCTAAATTTTATGCAACTACATACTTTATTCACCATATGAAATGTTTATCCTTTATAGTTGCAGCTGTTATGCATAGAAGTTGTTGTGGGCTTTATGTCAGATCCACAGTTTTGGAAGTGAAGAATCAACAAAAACATATTATGGTTGCCATTCCACCCATTGGAAGACATAATTTTTGTTATTCCCTCAACCTTAGGGGATAACAACAAATCGTATTCAACAATAGCCATTTGCAATGTTGGTGAAAGGAGGAACAACAACAAGGCTTTATGAGAGTTGCTAAATTATTTGATGAAACAGGAAAATATTGGGATATAATTAAACTTCAATCACTCTTTTCTGATGAGATAGTAAATGCAATTTAAAAAATTCATGTTCCCTCATCAAATATAGAAGACAATGGACATGATAAAAGCAACTACTGGATATGCAATACACATAACATATCCATATCTAAGATTTATTTCCAGTGAGCATTGCTTTGATCTTATAAGCTATAACCAATTATATAATAGCACAAAATAGAAACAAAAATTTGAAACAAGAACGGGTCAAAATTAAAGTTAGTTTCAAAAAATCAAACTTTATCAAGCATCATCTTTCAGTTTATTCAAGAATACCTTGATCTAAATTGTGAAATAAACTTCATGTCAAATACCATTTTGGTGTTTGACATAGTATTCCAATTTTCATATAAATTGGGGTATTTTTCTATTTAGATACATCTTGACATGGTAAAGAGGGTTCACAGGTAGTGTTCTTATATAGTTTATAAATACTACTAAAAGTATCATATATAAAACAATGCTAGCATATAATAGGGACATAATACTATATAAACTAAAATAGGTACTTATTCTCAAATATAGGGGCTTCTATTCACAAGAAACACATTTATTCCCTATTTAAGCACATTGCTTTTGAAAATGTAGAAACATAATGCCAATTGGGTGCATTCTAATCTGAGGTGGCATCTTAATACTCATTGCCCTTTAATTTCATACATTTTTTAAAGAAACAAAATACACTTCTACACGGTTCTCTCATAAAGGCAATATCCAATCTTCCACTTACAAAGGTTTGTAATATCAACTTGAACAGAAAACCACATTTGCAAATACCAAGTGAGAATTAGGCTTATGAAAAGCACTCCAAGAAATGTATCCATCTCATTCTAAATTGACAAGACAAGCATGCATATCTTTAGGACCAAAGTAACATAGATTTTAAGCCAAGCCCTCATTAGTGTAATTAGGTGTATTAAACTTGATTCAATTAGATTACAACCATCATGTTCAAAACATTCAGATAAATCTTCCTCTATATGAACAAATTGTAATGAATCCAATAATGGAAAAAAAAAATATCAAATTCAGTGTATATGAACAAATTGTAAAGAATCCAATAATGAAAAAAAAAAAATAGAAAATAATATCAAATTCAGCGTTTCTTTGGTACCAAGAAACTACTTATGGAAAGTTTAATGGAAAAAAATAGAAAATAATATCAAATTCATCGATTCTTGGGTAACAAGAAAACTGATTATGGGTTTTGAACAGATAGAGAAGACAAATTAACTAGCCAAACAATACTTTCAATAACAAGAGTTGTAATAATTCAACTATAAAGTCTATAAAATATGTAATACAACAAGAATTGTGAATTAAGTTAACAAAAATAATTCAGCAAAAAAAATGTGGCAGAAAAAGAGAGAAAAGAGAGAGAATGTAAGAATTATAGTATTATGAAAGGCAAACGAAAATACCTGAGAGAGAGCCACAAAGATGGCTAGCAAAGACAATTAGCGGAGAGAATGTGAAAAAGAAAGAATGGCAGAATGAATGGTAAAAAGAAAACATTCTAGAAAATTATATATGGCGGGAAAGCCATTACAACACTAACACCCACATGGTACTTAAAAAATTCATTTTTTTAAAAATTAAATCTTAACTAACTTTTTAAGATTCATTAAGAAGTTGTTGTGAAAGTATAGTGGATGTAACATTTTTCATTAATTGAACAACAAATTCACAATTATTGAGATGGCAATTTGTGATTGGTGTGCAATAAAAATGATATCATTGATGGTCCAGTTAGCTCAACTGATAAAGAGCAATCATCAAGTGAACCTCATTAAGTTGAAATTTTATATACAATATTATGAATTTTTTTAGCATTTTGTCACACATTTAAAATAAAATTATTAAAAATCTATATTTTTTAATAAACAATATAAAAATAAACTATCAAAAATAAGCAATTCTTAAATGGATTTTAATGGATGTAACAAATGGTTTAATAAGTAAAAGGAATAAAACATGTATTTGTCACTTGGTATGTTATGCAACAAATTATTTAATGTCAAATGCATTAATTTGATTCACAGAAATAATACATTCATAAAATTTTTACAATAATTTCACAACAAAGTCATTGTATGTTTTTGTAAAATGTTTTACCAAATTTTTTAAAAGGTAAAATTTTTTACAACTTTTTATAAAAAATTTTATGGTTAATAGAAAATATTTTACAAATTTGACTACACTTTTGCAAACATATACTTGAAAATGAGAAAACATTTTCTGAAAAATATTTTAATTAAAAACAAACAAAGCGTTAGTGTCAACTTTCAAATGCATGAATTTGGATTCAATCTTGAAGCAACACTTCTTCACCTTGTTGTCTCTGAGTATTGTGTCACCACTCGAGCCACCAACCACCAGCATCAATCTTAAAGTAACGCTACTCTACCTTTATAAACTAATGTGACAACAAATGTTATTGGTGGATTTCAACTACATCATGAATGAATATTTGAATTGTTTCTTTATAATCGACGACACATGTTGTAAGCTCAATTTAATAAAACTTGTACTACTCAGCACTACTTTTTTTTAAAACTTAGTGTGATCTCTTTTAATCTTACATTGTAGATGCGTCATTTTGGCCATGTCACCTAAAGGAACTAAAATCATTCATGGGCTAAACTTTAAAGACCACAATGTATTTAAGTCAATCGCTACCATACTAACTGAATTCCCACTAATTCCTTTCTCAAAAAAATAAATAAATAACTCCCACTAATTCAAATATGATGTTAGATTATGATCCGTCAAATCTCATCCTATTGAACATTGTCAATTTTTCCACCTGGAAAAGCTTGAATTGTAATTTTCCTAGATGTCCGTTTCTTTAATAAAAAAATTGCTACCTTCATTAGTGAGTTTTATTTGACCAACCTGCAGTTAACTTATAAGTATGATACAGCTATTTACATCCTTCAATTCTTGTTCTCCTTCTTCTTCTTCTTCTTTTCAATTATTTAGAATAAAATATTTGAGAACAAAAAATAGAGGCCTAATTGATTTTATTATGGATGTGAACCGCAAAAGAGCAAAGAATTAAAGATCATATGATTTGTGCTAGATTTTTATGTGATTTTGTGCTGCCAGGTAGGGAGTGTTGGATGAGAAGGACCAACGCCAACTCAGAATAGAAAATGAACGAGCAAAAAGGCCCATAGCCTAGGTACCCTTTATAATGGGCCTAAAAGGCTAATCATAAAGTTTGGTGGGAATACCGTAGCATTATTTTAAAGAAAAATTGCTAGGAAAAAAAATTTACTTATGCCGTTATAACCCGACTTTGTGTTCAAAAGTTTCTAATAATGCTCTTTATAAAAGCATTGTAAACTTTTAGAGTTTGTTTGAATCCTGTTTATTTTGCCAAAATTTGAAAATATTATAACAAAATAATTTTTAAATGTATAAATAGTATTATGGGACACATTTTTAATAAAACTTTTGTTGAAAACAGATGTCTGTGAGTCTCGTGAACAGTGCACGAGACCTACTGGAATCTCTCAGAAGTGCTGGAACGCACTTCAAAAAAAAGAAAACAGAAGTTAAACGCAAACGCAATAAGTTTTCAACCCTATCCAAACATATACTTAATATAACAAATACTATAACCAGCTTAGGATTATTCATTCCCTCACAGTGATTTTATCCAGTTCAATGCACAAGTAGTGAGCCCATACAATATTACTTAGAGATGGCAATTTGTATTTGCGTGTCGGATTTGTTGTGTCAACTCATGATAGGGACAAATCCACAAGGGGCTTGAGCCCCCCAGTCCAAAAAAATGGTCACTCTTCCAAAAACTTGGACTCCCTCCCTTTTAATTAACTTAGCCCAACTAGCAACTACCTAACTAAAAAACTTAACAAAAACAAAATTTTAAAATAAAATATAAAAAATTTCAATCAGCCCAGTATTAGAGTATTAGCATTAGATGTTCTAAATGGTAAATATTTAGTATTTAGAACACCAAATACCAAAAATATTACTGTATGAAACATTTCAAATGTTATATTAATGTAGCAAAAGTAAGTTTTGGTTTTGAAAATAAATTTTGTTTGCAACAGTTGATGCTCTTAAAAAACAATATTATTTTGTTTGTTTGTTTGTTTTTTTTTTTTTTGTCTTTTTTGGTAAATGGTTGCATTTTAATGTATTAATAAACAATGATTTTGTGTATTGATCTTGGTTGATAGTTTGTTAGTACTATATGGATACCTATTTGAATTTTTTTTCTTCTTATACTTCGGCCCCCCCTAACTTGAAATCCTAGGTCCACTCCTGACTCATGAGTATTGGACTATATGAGTCAACACTAACCAAATATGTTTATTAAACGGGTCAAGATTTTTCAACCCTAACACGACCTATTTATTAAACGGGTTAGTCATGTCGACCTATTTATCAAATTTTATCCCAAAAAAATAAATGTTAGTATTAACCAAATTATATGAATTATGGAAAACTAAACAAATAAATATTTTTAGTATAAAATTCAAAACTAACAAGTAATTACATCACAAATAATCATTCAAAACTAAAGAATATCTCAATATCATAAATAATCTATCACAATATGTCAAAGAAAATAAACCACAACAACTAATAAGTTCATATACTTAGGATTTAAAAGGTATATTGGTAAAATGTAATTTAATTAAATGGGTCAGATGGGTCAAACGGGTTCCATGAGTTGGATACTAACCCAATTTTTTTATTAAACGGGTCAGTCATGTCAACTCGAATATGACAATGAACCTATTAAGTCTCAACTCAAAACCTGCTAATTTCATGTCGCGTCATATTAAGTTCGTGGGTCGTGTCCAATTTTACCTCCCCTAATACCACCTACTCGCCATCATGCTAATCACACTGCAGTTTCTTCACATTAGAGATGCTCTAAAAGTTATGTTAGGTATAATGGTCAAAAATCTGCATAAACAATAACATAAGAAGCAGCATCCAAAGAGGAATAGGTTGGTACAATAGTAATATTTTTTTTATTTGGTGTTTTGTACAAAAGAGGAAAATGATGGAAAGAAGGACGCAAATAATAAAAATATACCTAACATAACAAACATTCTAAGGGTAAGGTAGGTAGGTTGGTTCCACTCAAAAATAACTGAGGTAGGTTGGAGCAATGGTTCTTCTCAAAACAAAAAGTTGGTGCAATGGTAATCCACAACCACAAGAGTAGGGGCGGAGCTAAATTTTTAAATTTTCCCTTAGAGTTAAAAAATAAATAAATAAATAAATAAAAGACATGGCCCCTCCAAGAATTAAATCCCCCCCCCCCCCAAAAAAAATTTCAACAGCCAGTCCAATACAACTTTAAATAAAACAAAAATATTTGTCATTCTGGCCCCTCCAAGAATTAAATCCCCCCCCCCCCCAAAAAAAATTTCAACAGCCAGTCCAATACAACTTTAAATAAAACAAAAATATTTGTCATTCAGCCCAGTCGACCAGCCCAAAATCCTTAATCATACAAAATTCTTCTCCTCTAAACTAAAGGCACTTCCAGCCCAGCCCAACCCCAAATCTGAAATCCCTAATCCTAATCAAACAAAACAAACTCTTCAGTCATCACCTCACGCTTCTGCCTAAATTCCTAGTCTTCACATAGTCACGCCTCTACGCTCTGCTTGACGGACTCAATTCGTACTGCCTGTATTCCCAGTCCTCACATCATGCGGTCACACCTCTAAGGCTCGCCATGACGTTGTAGCTCCACTAGCCGCTGACCTGACCTAGCCTTCATTGCTCAATCTTAAAGCCTAAAGCCCTCACCTCAATTCCTCAAGGTATCTCATTTAGTCATTCTCATCTCAATTCTCTCTCTTTTTCTCTAGAACTGAACTAAATACTAAATAGCATAATAGAAATATCAAGTATGTGTATGTGATATTTTTTGCCAGTAAAGCAATTTATATTTATTTGACTTTATCTTTTTGTGTTTATTGTTATTGGATTCTTTATTCTTGACCCACCGACTCTATGACTCAGCCTTTTTGACTTTTGTGTTGTTTGTCTCTTGAGTGGGTCCAAGTGGGGTGAGGGCCATAAGACTGTGTAAGAATGAATTTTATATGATAATTTATTACATCTGTCCTCCAAGTTAGTTTATCATTTTTTTGAATTGATTTTTTTCTTTTTTTTCTTTTTTTGGGATGTCATTCAAAATTTAGGTAATCTGTAGAAACAAATATTGATACTTCAATGTCTGATGAGCGTCTCTCCAAATGCTTAAGAATTCAATCTAAATGGATAGACCATGATCCAAAATCACATAAATAAATATATGAATTCCCTATCAACAAACAAAATAAAATTCGATTTGCTTATCTCATAACAAGTCCATATCAACCTAGAAACATAGAGTACCCATACAAAGGACCGAAAAATTATCGTCGTAGTTTTCAATTTTCGGGGTTTGAATCACATAAAAATTGGTTGAGTTATATTTTAGTATATCTCTACTAAAACCTGGCCCCTCAAATAATTATTCTTGGCTACGCTCCTGTACAAGTGGATCTATTTATAGTATTATTATTATTGTATACAAAACAGGAAAAAGTCGAAAGGAAGAAGGATGCAACTTTATCTCTAATGTATTTATAGCATTCTTTTGTACGAAACAGTGAAGAGATAGAAGGAGGAAGGATGCAAATGCTAATAAATGGTAGAAAAGTTAGCGGTAGCAACTTTAAACTTTTTTTTTTTAAGTGTGATTATTAAAAAAATTAAATTATACAAAATATAATAAAAAGAGGACTTCATATATATATATATATATTAAAAAAACATACAATTAAATATTAGAAGTTTTACAATTTATTTACGAGTTTTCATGTTTGAAATATTTGTATGATAGCCTAATTATTAGTATTGCAAATAAATACTACATATTTCAAATTTTAGTTCAATAAAATTTTCTTGGGCTTTTTTCTTTTTGTTTGAAATGGATATTATTAAGGCAACCAAAATTTAATTTTGATAAGCCTAAAAAATTTAGGATTGTTAAAAAAAATTTAAGAGCAAAAAAATAATAAAAATTTTATATTTTATATAAAAAAATAAAATAAAATAAAATCTAGGTCAGGGTGGTCCTGTGACCACCCCACCTTTTAACATAGAGCCGCCCCTGGGAAAAAGTACGTTCTGACATGCTCATGTGAATTTATTAATGTTGTTTTTAGGCGCTTTATGCGTATGCACGTACAGATGTAATTGTCTATGAATTCCGAGAACTTATGTTTTGTATTGTAAGATATATTTACTGGACTTGATTTATTACATTCTACAATCAATTTCTATATCATTTCATTTGGAAGAGAGAGTAAGTAGATTCTCTTGAAGTACAGTTCACATGTAACCCCAAATCTTTAAAAGTATATTATTTAATACAAAAATATGACACAAAGTTTAAAAATCCATGTGAAAAGGTTAAGTTTTCCATCAAGTATTTTGCCTTTATTGTGTGTGTTGTTTCTAGAAAATAAACAAATGAAAAATAATTGTCTCATATTACTTGTGTGTAGTATAACTTTTCATATCACTCTTTAAAAGTTTTTATGGTTTTTAAGTAGAGTTTGCAGTGTGCACTTTTATTAGAAGTTAGAACTTTATTTCCTCTTTCTTATGCATTCGTGTGTTTGTTTTAATACTTCTAAGTTTGAAGGGGTTACTATTCAAATCTAACCAGAAAAATTATGATTGCTCCAACAAAGTATATCAAATCCTCTCATTTAATGTGGATTCATCACAAGGGAGGTGTTATAGGTTCAAATCCTAATATATCTATATATCATGTTTCAAAAAAAAAAAAATCATTTCATTTAATGCCAATTCGTCATATATATTTGAAATTTTGAACTACCAAATTCTTTTTCTTGCCATTTTAAATGAGAGGTTTTTAGATAGATTTACGTAATTATCATAAAAATAGATTTTTTTTTTTTTTTTTTTTTTTTTGAGAATGATCATAAAAATAGAGTCAGGTTTGATTAAATTTTGTTACTTTATTCTATATAAGCAAAGCAAGTTGTGTTATTGGAGAGTTTAATTGTTGTAAGATTGAGTAATTTTGTTCAAGTTGAGTATGTAAGTGAGAGTTTGGCAACTAGGATTTATATTATAATATTAGAAAAGAATGTATCTTTGTGAACTATGTTGATAGGGATCTTAAATTTATAGGAAATGGTGGAGTGGGAGCACAAGAGTAGAATTCCTGGGAAGATGCATGCTTGCGGACATGATGCCCATGTTGCAATGCTTCTTGGAGCTGCAAAGATACTTCAAGAGCACCGTGAAGAGATAAAGGTCTGTTGACTTTTTGTTTGTTTGTTAATTTCAAATCCTCTGTAGACATTTTTTTTTTTAAAGAAATCTTGTATAGACAAAATTGTTACTATGTTAGATTACTTTTCACATGACTAAATTACAACTCTCCTTACAAAAAGTTAAAAGGCCAAGCTACTAATCTCCTATTTGCTCAAGTGGTTTTTCACTGCTTGATTTGTGTCTAAATTAATCAGCTCAATGATACCATAGAAAAAGCCTCTCTTTTTTTTGATAAAAAAAAATGTATATGGATATTTTACTGGTTTCAGGGGCATCTTTTTTCCAATACGTACAGAGCATATGACCAAGAATTAGGGATTAGAATCCTTGAATGTTGCAAATGTCAATTTGCTACAGTGATATACCTTTAGAAAGGGGCTCAAAAGTGCTAATAATAGTTGTGAGGTACCAGAAAAGAAATCTGATTCTCCTTACATAATAAGATATAGTTTGTTACTTTTGGATGGACGATCAATTGCAATCTTTTCTCCCTTTTTATTTTTTATTTTTTATTTTTTTATTATTATTATTATTTTTAAAGTTGGGAGTGGGGAGCTCCAAAACATTAAATCTGTATGATGGAAGGTTTGCCACCTATTAAGATATTGACAACACAACTAATAGCCCATGAATCACTTGTAATTTGGATGATTTTTTGAGGTTCTTTTTGCCCCGTTTTGGCTTCTGATATTATCCAATTTTTACCAGGGAACAGTTGTACTCGTTTTCCAACCAGCTGAGGAAGCTGGTGCAGGGGCTTTGAAGTTGATAGATGAGGGGGTGTTAGAGAATGTAAATGCTATCTTTGGTTTGCACGTTTCATCTAACTTAGCAGTGGGTGAAGTGCACTCCAAAGCTGGTCCCATAGGGGCTGGGAACGGTTTCTTTGAAGCTGTCATTAGTGGTAAAGGAGGTCATGCGGCCATTCCTCAACACTCTGTAGACCCAATATTGGCAGCCTCTAATGTGATTGTTAGCTTACAACATCTTGTTTCACGTGAAGCCGATCCTCTGGACCCACAGGTAGATCTCATTTCTCCACAATAATTTGGGTTCATTTCCCCTTTTTCTTTATCCAATATTATAGAATGATTTAGCACATGTTTAGAGTCCTCTAGCTTAAAGTGCATCACTATCTACAGAAACTGTTATATTCTATACAGCCTCAACCACCCCTTTTCAAGTTCTTTAGGTGCATTTGGTGAAAATAAATAAATAAATAAAGGTGCACTGCTTCCGTATCAGTAAAAGTAGAGCATCCTATTTTGGCACCTACTAGAGGTTAGTGCCTCATTGTGAAGTGGCTTCAACACTTATCTCTACAATGATAGGGTACAACCTGATTGGCTGGCAACAATTGTGATTGTTGTGAAACCAACCTCAAAATCATAATGTTTGCCACATCTATTAATTGTACCTGAAAGAATCATGATGAACCAGAGAAAAGTAACTTCGTAGCTTGTAAATGAAGCTGTTGTTCTTATTAAAAAATTATATTTGTTGCTGAAAATAAATTAAGGGTTAATCACCATGAACTTGGCATGCCTAACAGCATTGATGAGCAGTAAAAACATCAAGACTCAAGAAGGAACTCCCCCCCCCCCCCTTCTCTCTCTCCCAATACATGAGAGGTAGAGGCCACAAATGGTATTTTTTATGTAATTAAAGACTTCGCAATAATCTTGGTATATTATCTAAAAATTGTTAGAATTCTCTTGAAAAAACATGGGGTTCTTGAACACTCTTTTAAGAGGAGACAAATAGTACTGATAGGGGCATTAGCTGATGCTGTGATATAACTTTCAGGCTGTCAATGTAAAAGTGCTGAAGGTTAGGACCCTATTTAGATCATACGCTTTTTCCTCTACTTTCAGGGGATTAACACTTGGTGATAGCCTATAAAACGTGATTAGGTGATGTAAATATGAAAAAAAACTTCTCTTCTGATATCTTTTCCTTAGAATGGTCTGCGGAATTTGCTTCTTCTGTTAAACATTATTTTCATGCAAGCCAGACATTGTCTGTGAAATACATCCTTATTGCGACAATCCTATAAATCTGCTTAATGCCCTTGCAGGTAGTTACGGTCGCGAAATTCCAAGGGGGTGGTGCATTCAATGTTATTCCAGATTCTGTAACAATTGGTGGCACTTTTCGTGCATTTTCTAAGGAAAGTTTTATGCAACTACGATATCGCATTGAGGAGGTATGGAAGTTAAAAGATGCATTACAATATATGTGGCAGAATCTGTGTTTCACATACTTTAGGATTGATAATGAAATTTTGGTAACTAATATAATGCCAAGAAGCAGGAAATCAGCTTTTTCTTTCATGCATACATCCCAACTGAAAATGATTTTTCAATGGTTACTTCCCATTCAGTCCCCTTCTTATCACCATAACAAGTTGATTTACTTCTCTAACAGGTTATCAGAGGGCAGGCCGCTGTGCAGAGGTGCAATGCAACAGTGGATTTTTTCAAAGAAGCGAAACTATTCTACCCTCCGACCATAAACCACAAAGGCTTGCATGAGCACTTCCTAAATGTTGCTGGGGATATGATTGGCATTCATAAAGTGAAGGATGTTAAACCGTTGATGGGATCTGAAGATTTTGCATTTTACCAAGAGGTCATACCTGGATACTTCTTCTTAATTGGAATGCAGAATGTGACACGTGGACGGCTAGAATCAGAGCATTCACCGTTCTACCAAGTCAACGAAGATGCATTTCCTTATGGTGCTGCACTACATGCATCATTGGCTGCTAGGTATCTGCTTGAATATCCACCAGAAGTTTCTTCTTCAGAAAGAAAATTTCACGATGAGTTGTAAATGTTTCTTGACTGTATTGTTACCTGTTCAAATATCATGCCAGCTTTGGCATGGCCAAATTTTCATTAGGCATTAGGTTTAGATTCAATCCTACTTTGGCTGGAGATGACTTGTTGAAAATTGAAATCATCTATGTCAATACTCTTAGGTTCATTTATGTTATCACTATTGATTTATATTTTAGTAAAAAAAGTTAGTCAATGTCTGCTTAATGCTTATCCATATGCGAGAAAAAAATTTAATATCACATTCTTCAAGCATTCTTTTCACGACTGTCTACATTGTCGTTACTCTTTAAATTCAAAACTTTGAATAATTCAATTATGGTTATACTTTTTATATGATGAAAATTCTTTAAGTAGAATTGTCTTGCTCCACTTGTTGCCCTATATCAATTTTTTTCATTGCATACAAGTCATGAAATAACTCAAAATAGAATAGAGGTTGAAGCTGACAAGAAGTGCACGCAAAAGAACTAGGATACAAACATGACTGTCAAGCATTTGCAATAAAATAAGAATGTGTACAAAAAGAAAGTCTTGATTAATACTTTTAAGATGCATACCCTATTATCTCACGTCAGGGAATGAGTCTAATAGTGAAAGTGTTATAGCCGGAAGGGTCTACAAATTCTCGGCAGTGTTATATGTTTATAAACTTTTGCATAATTTTTTTTTTAAAAGAATTTCAACCTATAGCATCTGCTCTTAATAATAAAATAGAGGTTGAAGCTGACAAAAAGTGCATGCAAAAGAATTAGGAAACAAACATGACTGTCAAGCATTTGCAATAAAATAAAAATGTGTACAGAAAGAAAGTCTTGATTAATACTTTTTAAATGCATATCCTATTGTCTCACGTCAGGGAATGAGTCTAATAGTAAAAGTGTTATAGCCGGAAGGGTCTACTAATTCTCAGCATTGTTATATGTTTATAAACTTTTGCATAATTTTTTTTTAAAAGAATTTCAACCTATAGCATCTACTCTTGATAATAGTTCTTTATCATCAAACTAAGACACCGATCGATTTTTGGTATAAGCGATAAATGAACCCTATATCTCTTATTCAATTACCAGAAATTTTATCAATTGAGTTAATTAGAACTCACAACTTTTGCATATTAGATATGAATGATATGCTTAAATCATGGAGCTATTAAGTCAGAAATTTATAAATGAGTCTTATATACCAATTATTACTCTAATTTAATATTTTTCACTGGCTGCAAGTCAATGATAAGAGGATCGATCCCCAGCCGTCCCGTGATGCATGCTNTTTTTTTTTTTTTTTTTTTTTTTTTGAGAATGATCATAAAAATAGAGTTGAATACTAAGTACTAACAACCAAAAAATATATTTTAAAAACACTAATGTTGTCGGTGAATTTTGTACCACAAAAAATCTGTATATACACACAAAATGAAAACTTTGAAAAGGGCCTTATATATATATATATATATATATTCAATGCAGTAGTTAAGAAGGAATTTAAATTCTAGATGCATTCGTTGAAAATGGCCTTTTATAGATATATATATATATATATATTCAATGCAATAGTTAAGGAGGAATTTAAATTCTAGATGCATTAGTTGAAAAGGGCCTTTTATATATATATATATATATATATATTCAATGCAATAGTTAAGGAGGAATTTAAATTCTAGATGCATTTGTCGAAAATATATATATATATATATATTCAATGTAATAGTTAAGGAGGAATTTAAATTCTAGATACATTCGTTGAAAAGTAGAAACATCATAAACTGCCATCCACTTGGGTTACGAGAACCTTTGCAAAAATTAAAGTACATCACCCATGACCATTGAACAACTAAAAGGGGTTTTTAAGGACATTGTCTAGCTAGGGCCACCACACTTCTAAAATTCCTTGCGCCCATACGTGATACGGCAAAACAAAGTTTGTCTCAATAAAATTACAACAACAATCAACAAGCATGAGGAACAAGATCAATGCTGGTTGGTGATGGGGATCAGATCAATGGATGAAGTCTGATACGAGTGGGGCCAATTAGTGTGCAATGGCCATTTAATCTCATCACTGCTGGCCGTTGCCATTTTTTACTTTCTTTATAAAATAATCAAAATATGCTGACATAAAGTTGATTTTTTTTTTTTTTTTGGGGGGGCTTAAAGAGAAAAGCTTTCACTAGCTACAAAATGAGGAAAATGTGTACTTACGTAACGTTTAGGAACAATTTAAAGGTTGTTTGTTTGCTTCACATCAGTAACAATACTTTTTATGTTTTGATATTATAGTGGTGCTTGCTTCTAAAGTATGACACACAATCCACCGCCGTAAGAAAGAGTGAAAAAGTTTTCTTCTATTTCTTACATTCTCAAATACTATTGGTGATTATTGGCATTCATAAAGTGAAGGATGTTAAACCGTTGATGGGATCTGAAGATTTTGCATTTTACCAAGAGGTCATACCTGGATACTTCTTCTTAATTGGAATGCAGAATGTGACACGTGGACGGCTAGAATCAGAGCATTCACCGTTCTACCAAGTCAACGAAGATGCATTTCCTTATGGTGCTGCACTACATGCATCATTGGCTGCTAGGTATCTGCTTGAATATCCACCAGAAGTTTCTTCTTCAGAAAGAAAATTTCACGATGAGTTGTAAATGTTTCTTGACTGTATTGTTACCTGTTCAAATATCATGCCAGCTTTGGCATGGCCAAATTTTCATTAGGCATTAGGTTTAGATTCAATCCTACTTTGGCTGGAGATGACTTGTTGAAAATTGAAATCATCTATGTCAATACTCTTAGGTTCATTTATGTTATCACTATTGATTTATATTTTAGTAAAAAAAGTTAGTCAATGTCTGCTTAATGCTTATCCATATGCGAGAAAAAAATTTAATATCACATTCTTCAAGCATTCTTTTCACGACTGTCTACATTGTCGTTACTCTTTAAATTCAAAACTTTGAATAATTCAATTATGGTTATACTTTTTATATGATGAAAATTCTTTAAGTAGAATTGTCTTGCTCCACTTGTTGCCCTATATCAATTTTTTTCATTGCATACAAGTCATGAAATAACTCAAAATAGAATAGAGGTTGAAGCTGACAAGAAGTGCACGCAAAAGAACTAGGATACAAACATGACTGTCAAGCATTTGCAATAAAATAAGAATGTGTACAAAAAGAAAGTCTTGATTAATACTTTTAAGATGCATACCCTATTATCTCACGTCAGGGAATGAGTCTAATAGTGAAAGTGTTATAGCCGGAAGGGTCTACAAATTCTCGGCAGTGTTATATGTTTATAAACTTTTGCATAATTTTTTTTTTAAAAGAATTTCAACCTATAGCATCTGCTCTTAATAATAAAATAGAGGTTGAAGCTGACAAAAAGTGCATGCAAAAGAATTAGGAAACAAACATGACTGTCAAGCATTTGCAATAAAATAAAAATGTGTACAGAAAGAAAGTCTTGATTAATACTTTTTAAATGCATATCCTATTGTCTCACGTCAGGGAATGAGTCTAATAGTAAAAGTGTTATAGCCGGAAGGGTCTACTAATTCTCAGCATTGTTATATGTTTATAAACTTTTGCATAATTTTTTTTTAAAAGAATTTCAACCTATAGCATCTACTCTTGATAATAGTTCTTTATCATCAAACTAAGACACCGATCGATTTTTGGTATAAGCGATAAATGAACCCTATATCTCTTATTCAATTACCAGAAATTTTATCAATTGAGTTAATTAGAACTCACAACTTTTGCATATTAGATATGAATGATATGCTTAAATCATGGAGCTATTAAGTCAGAAATTTATAAATGAGTCTTATATACCAATTATTACTCTAATTTAATATTTTTCACTGGCTGCAAGTCAATGATAAGAGGATCGATCCCCAGCCGTCCCGTGATGCATGCTATTGAGTCTATTTTAATATTTTTAATATTCTCACATGTGTCTATTAAAGACTTTTTTTTTATTTAAATCTTTGTATCGATTAAAAAAAATGAATAAAATAGCCTCCCCTCATGATAAATAAAAGAATCCATGTCTGTGGCAGTTTTAGGAATTTTTTTCAAAAGGGTCACTAAAAAATTTTAATTAAATAAAATTTAATACCAAAAAAAAAAAAAAAACTTGAACATATCAAGTCATAAAAAAATGCAAATATATGAAATTTTACAATTTTTACAAGCTTTCATATTTTAAAATCGTTACATGATAATTCATTATCAGTTTTTATTATCTATTGTCAATGTGCTAGGTGTGACCATTTTATTGTGTTAAGTTTGTATAACATTTATTTATATTTATGTAGTTGTCATTATTTTTATAAAAATATTTTCAACTAAAATGAGTAACCAACTAACACTATATTCTTTCTCAAAAAAACTAACACTATATTATTTATTGGGTTTGGCTTACCTCTAACACTTTTTTAACTAGAGTTTTCCTTTTATTTTAAATACACAATGACAAGTGGTAGTGAGTTTTAATCTCTACCTTTTATTTAGTTAGTGGGTGATGTGATAATTTCTCATTAAAATAAAAGAATAATCCAGTTGAAAAAGTATTGGAGGTAAGCCAAACCCTTATTTATTAACCTACTCATACATATTCATTCATACATAAATATTACACTAAGTGTCTACTTAACCAATCAAATATTTGAACAATTGCTAACTTTACTATTTTTTTTTCTTCAATTAAGTACTAACATAAATAATACACTAAATGTCTAATTGTTGTTTAGTTTTAGGTTGTATTGATCTATGATCAAGGTGTGCAAGATTTCAGCTAATGTATGCAAAAATATTTTTAAGCATAAAATAAACTAATAAAAAAATTTATATAATTTTTTTTTTGAAGTCACAAGAAGTGCTGCCCCTATTCCATGTAATTTGCACATGACATAGAGAAATCATTAATGATAAGACGATATTAAAAGACAGGTCTCATTATTTATAATAAGTTTGTAGCTATTAAGTCAGAAATTTATAAATGTTTCTTATACCAACCATTGCTCGATTTAATATTTTTCACCAATTGTAAGTCCATGATAAGAGGTGCCTTGATGCATGCCATTAATGGTCTGTTTAGATTGAGGGGGAAGGAGAGAGAGCAGAGGAGAATAGGGTAAAATTGGCTAAAAATTAGACTATTTTTGACCAACTCTACTCTCCTCCACTCTTTCTTCCTCTCCCCCTCAATCCAAACAGGGCCAAAGTCTATTTTAATATTTTAGACTTTTTATTATTTAAATCTTTGCACCGATAAGGGGAAAAAAGAATAATAGGGCTTCCCTTCATGATAAGTAAAAGATTCTATTTAATTTGCGCATGACATAGAGAAAGAAATCACCAATGACAATTGATAAGAGGATATTAAAGGAGAGGGCTCAATATTCTTAATAATCATGTTAGAGGGCCACTGTTTTGGTTCTTCACTTGATAGCTCCCCTGAATAGTTAATGTTCTTTTCCGAGTTCTCATTATTTTCTTCTCCTGCTTTATCGACTTGTACCCTCTTTTACTTTTGTGTAAAATCATTCTGGGATGCTAATAATTTTGAGGGTCACTTGCATGGTATTGGAAAAACCATAAATACCTGTAAGGATATACTTTTGTCACTCTTGTATTCAGAGGGCAATAGTTGATTTAATGAATTGGTAAATTGGTATAGGGCTTGGAGAGAATTAGTGTGGATAAAATGAAAGTTGTTGAACCTATTATTCATCACATCATAAATATGGTTTATACAAAATATGAAACATGTGCTAATTTAATTTCCAAGGCATGGGAACCCATATGAAGCATATGACAATTATGAAAAGCACCAGGAAAATGAAAGTAAGAGAATTCATGTAAGGATCACAATTTTTTAAAGAAAAAGTTAATGAACTATTGGGAAAAAAGAGGGGGGGGGGGGTGGAGTTTGGAAATTCCTTCAAAGAATCCACAAGTAGCAAGAGTTAATATCAGGCATTCAGAAATTCAGGCTTTACATAACCTTATGTGATGATGAATTTGGCTCTTGCATTTGCAGTTGGATAGAATTGGCCTCAAAGAGAATGTGGAAGAATTGAAGGACCTCTTGCTCTTGAACCATGACCATGGTATAAGGGGTTTTGTGTAGACCTATTCTTCTTTGGTATCTTGAAAAAATAATTATAAAAATTGGTGCCCTTCGTCCAAATTTCCAAGACATTTTTAGTGCATTTAATAGAAGAAAAAATATAGTATTTTCGATGTTGAACTAGTTCTTTTTTTCTTTTTTTTTCTTTATTTATTTTTTATGGAAGTTGGATCAGATTTTTTACTCGTGACACTATTCTATAAGAGTTAATTATGAACCAAATTATCAAATATTTTCAATGTTGGACCAATTTTTTTTCTTTATTTATTTTTTATGGAATTTGACCAGTTTTACTCGGGACACTATTTGATATGAGCTAATTTTGAACCTTTATTCTACAGCTATCCTTCTATTAAGAATCTAAGATTTTTGCTCCTCTAGAAAATTTTGAGTAAGAAAAAGAAAAGAAATAGATGGAAACCCAATGACTACTCATCTAATACTTATTAAAAAAATTTCTTCAAAAGAAAAATATACTTATTTTGAAAATAAAATTTTCTATTTCCATTAAGTCCGTCCATTTTTTAATGGTACCAATTATTATTTATATATGATGAAATTATTCAGTGTAGCCAATATACTACTTCTCACAAAAAAAATAAACTCCACAAGTGAGTCATGCATATGAAACCCACATGTATGTAAAATAAAGATTGATCCACAGGATGCATTAAATAATATGTTTTATTTACAGATAGATTTCAACAATTTAATGGGCCTAGATCAAATAGAAACACGGTTTGAATTCTTCCTCCAATTACAATGTATTAAAAAAAATATACACTAAAATTTCTCTTCCCTCACCCCCTCCATTTACCCCAAAAAAGAAAAATGAAATTGCTGTTTATCCTTTTGAACTTCCAATCAAAGTCTTGAACTTGTATCAGGGACTATGGGTTGAACTCGCTTTGGTCGACTCACTGATTAATCAATGGGAATTATTTCTTACCGATTAGAAGATAATATATAATCATTTCTGTTAATATAGATGTCCAAATTCTTCGAGCATCTTACTATCAATAACATATCTCTGGTTTATTCTTTTTTTTTTTTATACATCTCTGGTTTATTCATAAAACATGAAGATTGTATGTAACATAATAAATGCAGGATGCAGTATAATTAATTGATGTTAACTGTAACATACATTAAGATCAAGGAAATGCAAATAATGATAATACTTCATTCAAGATAACCTATTCATTTAAAAAATAAAAAATAAAAATAATAAAAAAAGAAAAGAAAAAAAAAAAACCTATTCATTGCTCTTTCATGTCAACATAATGACATAAAGACTGGACATGCTTGCAAAGTCTGGCATCAAATACTCTCAAAGCTATATTGCAAGATTGCTACCAATCACAGAAAATAAAATTGAAATATGGAAATGATTTAAGAAAAAAAGAAATCTAATTAGATCAAATTTCAAATATCATACCTCACTTAATCCAACTAATGCCTCAAATTGTTAAAGAACTAGAGGTGGCTGTATTTCATACTACCCAAAAACAAAAAACATAGAAAGAATTTTAGTGCAAAGAAAAACATCCACCAAAAATGAGATTACAAGATTTTTATTTAATAATGCTACAGTAGCATTACGTCTAATCTACTAACAAGTAACAACCCAATGAGACGTAATATTTATTATGCCTGAGATTGTCTAAGATACTACTTTTAGGTTCTGATTTTCTATACTTCTGATGCTGTGTAATATTGGATGCTTCAAAATCCTGTGACGCAGGAGTATCAAAAGATCAATCACATCTAACCTTAATGGGGTTAGCGCATTACTAAACCGACGTGCTCCAACTAGCAATAATCCAAATATGCATCTCACAAGCCAAGCATTTGTCAAAAGCCTAGAACTTCGGATGATAATTCCAATAGAGGCTCCAAAGCACTTGGAGCAAACTTTCTAGCAAAAAGGTAACAAAGTGAAGATGGCTGGTTATTGTAAAGGCATATTTTGCCATTAAAAATCTTCTTGAAGAATTCCTTTTTAATATCAACCTTCCCAAATGTAGCAGGGTGAGCACCACCTCTTGACCAGTCCACATAAGTAAGGCTCCTGTTTGCGATAAGATGTGGCGTTTCGATGCTCAGCATTGTTTGGAAGTAGTGCTCATCCACATAACATGCTGGTCGACAAAAATCTTTGAACTTGGGGTAGTAAGTGACATCAGCAATGATCTTAACTGCAAGTTCTCGATTAACTTCAAACCATTGAGGCCCCTTACGCCAATTGGTGAGGTTGACCAGAGGTGCCATTTTTTCATTATAGCGCCCTCTCCCATAGGGTCCAGGTTCATCAAATGAACCCACAAAGCTGTGCTTGGATCTTGATAAGTAGCTATAGACAGTGCTGAAGTTATGAAGAGGAATGCATGCCTCAGACAGCAGGATAAACCATTCATTTGAGATATCAAGCAATGCATTAGCCAGGAGCCTCCTCTCAGCATCACACATAGTCATTCTTCCCCACTCTGTCACCTGTTCATCAAAAAACCATAGGAAAATGAGTGGCTAATTTTCCCAACAAGAGAAAACATGGTGATTAATTTTCTTTTATTTTCCTTTCCTTTTTCATGAAAGAAAACATGCTGAATAGAAACATCTTAAAAAATACAGCTAGAAAATTTCTCATCATTTCCACACTCACATCGTTGCTATTCCGAGCACAAAATCCTACAAAGTCCAGAAGCTTCTCTAGAAACAGGCTTGCCAACATCATTTTGACAATCTAACTTTACTTCAAAAGTTAATGCTCTAATGATGTCAACATAAAGCTTTGGGTGAGAGGAAATTGCTCTGGCATTTCAGAACAGGAATTTCCAAGCAAATAGATAATTTTACATAATCTTTGATTGGCTATATACCCTAAGAGGAGGAAATTTACCCCCACCCACACCCAAAAAAAAAAAAAAAAAAACAAAAAAAAAAAGGGTGCAAGAGATTTCTAGCTTCCAGTAGAAGTGCCATGTGGTGCACACATACTTAAAGGTTGGTCAAGGTGCCAAACAAAAATGCATCAACATTTCTCATTCAAAATGAAAATTTTGCCTCTATCAAACAAAGAAGAGATTAACTGCATAATATATAAATTTTCAATGCAAAAAGTATGTAGTCCCAAAAGGCAGCATGCATTTAAAAGAGAAGTAACAAGCCAAAGCATGATGCTTAACAATAATAATAGGGGCATGTAAAGCATTACTGGTGGTGCATCCATTTGAAGCAGATGTTTCACCAGTGTCATTCAGGAAAATACGCACATGTCACTATTGCCTTCTAGACTGTTACATGTCAAAGCAGATGCCAGATAGCCATTGAACTGGATATTGAGGACTATCAAAGTGAAAATTAAGAAATGAGGATGAATGGCCAAAAACTACAAGTATGTAGGATGGTGCACAACTTTTATAGAGGTCACCAGTTATTTCCTACTACAAATGAACCACAACATGTTTATTGTCAGATACAACTCAATAATGGCCCCTCTTGATTCANTGAGGCCCCTTACGCCAATTGGTGAGGTTGACCAGAGGTGCCATTTTTTCATTATAGCGCCCTCTCCCATAGGGTCCAGGTTCATCAAATGAACCCACAAAGCTGTGCTTGGATCTTGATAAGTAGCTATAGACAGTGCTGAAGTTATGAAGAGGAATGCATGCCTCAGACAGCAGGATAAACCATTCATTTGAGATATCAAGCAATGCATTAGCCAGGAGCCTCCTCTCAGCATCACACATAGTCATTCTTCCCCACTCTGTCACCTGTTCATCAAAAAACCATAGGAAAATGAGTGGCTAATTTTCCCAACAAGAGAAAACATGGTGATTAATTTTCTTTTATTTTCCTTTCCTTTTTCATGAAAGAAAACATGCTGAATAGAAACATCTTAAAAAATACAGCTAGAAAATTTCTCATCATTTCCACACTCACATCGTTGCTATTCCGAGCACAAAATCCTACAAAGTCCAGAAGCTTCTCTAGAAACAGGCTTGCCAACATCATTTTGACAATCTAACTTTACTTCAAAAGTTAATGCTCTAATGATGTCAACATAAAGCTTTGGGTGAGAGGAAATTGCTCTGGCATTTCAGAACAGGAATTTCCAAGCAAATAGATAATTTTACATAATCTTTGATTGGCTATATACCCTAAGAGGAGGAAATTTACCCCCACCCACACCCAAAAAAAAAAAAAAAAACAAAAAAAAAAAGGGTGCAAGAGATTTCTAGCTTCCAGTAGAAGTGCCATGTGGTGCACACATACTTAAAGGTTGGTCAAGGTGCCAAACAAAAATGCATCAACATTTCTCATTCAAAATGAAAATTTTGCCTCTATCAAACAAAGAAGAGATTAACTGCATAATATATAAATTTTCAATGCAAAAAGTATGTAGTCCCAAAAGGCAGCATGCATTTAAAAGAGAAGTAACAAGCCAAAGCATGATGCTTAACAATAATAATAGGGGCATGTAAAGCATTACTGGTGGTGCATCCATTTGAAGCAGATGTTTCACCAGTGTCATTCAGGAAAATACGCACATGTCACTATTGCCTTCTAGACTGTTACATGTCAAAGCAGATGCCAGATAGCCATTGAACTGGATATTGAGGACTATCAAAGTGAAAATTAAGAAATGAGGATGAATGGCCAAAAACTACAAGTATGTAGGATGGTGCACAACTTTATAGAGGTCACCAGTTATTTCCTACTACAAATGAACCACAACATGTTTATTGTCAGATACAACTCAATAATGGCCCCTCTTGATTCAACGTTGAATTGACAAAACCAATTCTGAAATTATTCCATCTAGGAACAAAAATGACACTTCAAAGGAACTTATACCCAAAAACTGGAGCCCCTGCCTTAAACTCAACTTATATGTATGTGTTGCTAGTGGTTAGAGATTCACCCTTACCAAAGAAAGAAAAGAAAAAAAAACTGATGACTGAATCATGTACATCAAGGAAAAGTTTGGAATGGGAATTGGGTTGGAATTGGGTGAATGAGTGATGAGAGGCAGCAAGAAATGGTCTGACAAAGCCTATAAAACTATTTGCTTTAAAAAGAAACAGCCAGAAGCATTTCCTAGTCACTGGTTGGCATCCACCATATGCAAAGAAGTTGTCCGAAGTCAGAGCACATAATATCAGTTAAATATTACTACAACCATAAAGTGAATCTAAGTAAAATTTGTACATCCTTTCTATTGTGTTGCCCAAAGACAACAAAGAGGATGGAACCTTCCTAGTAGGAATTCCCCAGTCTGTGGTTATATCATAGGTTACAAGGTTAGACCTATAAACTAAACCCCAAGGTGAAACAGGCACAAGAAAAGTGCAATAGACCGGAACAAACTGATACTAGTAGTATATAGGGAATGTATGGCAAATTCTAATCTTTCCTTTTACAAAGTATGGCTCCAATGTGCTTTCTAGTTTATTCACATTGTCTTTCCATGTAAAAGACCCACAAATGCTTGGATGTAAACTGATATGGTGTAGCATACAGCCTTCTAAACTAACCGAGTCACAACTCAAAAAGGTCATGTCCTGAATATTTGGGCAGGACAACTACAAGGGTCTTTTTCCATTTGAGACAGCCAAATGAATCCCCTTCAACATTCCACCGGGGAAGAGTTTTTTTTTTTTTTTTTTTTTTGGTCTTTTGATAGGTAAGTTTTTTTAATGCTATACGTTGTCAATCAATTTCCACTAAGCACTAACTTCATTTGATCTTCATTTTCTACCTTTCAACTTAAAACACGGTCACTCCTCGACAATGCAATCAATAGTCTCCAACATAATTGCTGAAGCATCTCAACTAATTATATATTGCCCATCACCTATCAATCCTACCTTTACAATGACTGCCAATATATATCTATACTGTCACAAAAATTATAGAGGGTGACATCTAGCCATTTGAATAGAATATGCTAAGCAAATAATTAGCAATTTATTAGGGATTGGATGAACATACGGCCAATACGGCCAAATACATCCATTGATTCCTTTCAAAATTCTACAGCTGATGGGTCCCTATAAAACTCAAAAGGGTAGCTCTTCAGCAGCTTCAGGGCCATCTCAATTCACAAAATATCAGACAGTTTATAGTTGTACAGACAATTTTTAATATATATTCAGGAGACAACAATAATAGTAATTAAAGAAATTACTTTTGATGAAATAAAGAGAACCACTCATGCCACTAAACATATATAAAAAGAACCAAAGATCTCTGATACCTGGCTTGGGATTTGTCTCCTGTAAAAAACTGATGAAGGTGGATAGTTGGCATCACAAGATGGCATTGCATGAACATAGATCGAATAAAACCCGTCATGCCCCTTAAAGAACCTCTCCCAAAGAGGTGCCATTGGCAATGGCCCCTTTGTTAAGAACATGAATGCAATCTTAGGAACTCTATCGTAAGGATAAATCTTTATTTGAGGAACAAACGAAGCCCGCCACAACAGCTCAGTATCATTCATGATGTGCAACAAATTTGATGGAGGCCTAATCCAACTCTGTATACCATCTAGCTTAACAAAGAAAGAAGGCACAAAATTGGGCTGTGCTACTGGAGCCGCATTTGGAACTTTAAAATATCGAATCATATACATGCTGCAAACTGAAACCCCAAGACCCAGAACCAAAAATACCAAGAAAAATTGAAGAACTCTCAGAGGCAAAGCCCTAGGTTGATATGTTCTCACTGTAGTGGCAAGGTCCTTGCCTTCCTCCAGTGCCATCAACCTTGGTTGCATCTTTACTTCAATTTCCAATCAAATTCAGCTTCTGGGAATTATGTTTTCTGTTTTTTTCACAAACATCAAACTCATATCAAAACTCTCCCATTTGGCTGGAATTGCATCTCACAGTGGCAATGATGAAGCAATATTGGTTTTTGTCATATGGGTGTTTGATTATCTTCAAGAATCAAAACCCACATAAATAAAAAC
This sequence comes from Quercus suber, assembly GCF_002906115.3. Lineage (NCBI taxonomy): Eukaryota > Viridiplantae > Streptophyta > Magnoliopsida > Fagales > Fagaceae > Quercus > Quercus suber. The sequence goes on along the minus strand of NW_027069920.1, from coordinate 417,652 downwards.
ATTCAAGAACCCATCCAGACCAAGATCACACCCAACCAGGAAAAAGAAATTCAAGCCCTCACCAAATGATTTATCCCCAAATAAAAGTTCCCCTCAATAATAGGAAAATCCTAAACCAAATAAAAAATTCCTACTCCAATTTTCTTGGCAAATATGGAAAAAGCATGCAACATGGGGATGAAAGAAAGAGAAGACAAAAGCATGGCAGTGATATCATTGACCATGTGGGTTGCTTTTGGTATGGGCTTTATAAGGTGGAGTTAATACCATAGACGTATGAGAGAATGAATGGGATCAGTTCACACTCCCTCTGATTGCGCCTGCTTTCATTGAATATGGAATATATAGGTGAATGTATGGTGAGAGAAAGGTCTTAAGGGACTTCTAGAGAAAGGTCTTAACGGACTTCTTTGATATCTATGTCTCTCTCTCTCTCTCTCTCTCTACGTTGGAAGAGTTTGCTGAAACCAAGGCATTGAAGAGAGTGAGAAAGACAAGGGTGACAAAACAAAAAACAAGTAGGATGAATTCGGTGGAAAAAACTAGAATGGTTGCTTATTAGTTTTGCTTGTCTCTTCCTTTTAAGTTTGGGGAGCTCTACAACAAAGCTCCGGCGCTGGGCCTGGGTGTGTCTTTGTGGTTTGTCCTGTGTGCACGTGTTGGAGCTTGTTTGGCAGTATTACTATTTTTCTATTGAGCAGGCATGAATATATTTCGGATGAATTGCGCTCCCACTTCAACTTTTCTTTGAAATTAACTAAGCTTGTTGGCCATTCAGCCCAATAAAAACTAAGCTCGTTGGCCTGGGATTGGAATCTTTGGATGAGCTCAACCGGTAAAATATATTACTCTTGAATAAAAAGTTAAGGGTTCGAATCTCGCCTATAATAAAAACTTATTTATATTCTAGCATGGTGATAAAGAATAAACATTATCTATTTTTTAACAAAATATAATTATGTTAGCTTTTTTTTTTTTTTTCTAATTATAAAACTTAGTAATTATAGACTTATAATAATTATTAATAATAGATATTTATTATGTTTGTGTTTGCGATCTTCCAACAATTCCTTGGTCATGAAATTCTTCTTCTATTAATGGATTATTAGGGTTGTCCAACCACTCGCCCGGATCAAACCATAACCACCCAAACTAATTGCTCTAACAGTTGGACTCGGTTCCCAATGTCAAAAAACCCAACGCCGACAGGTCGGTTTTTAAGTGCTTTAATGATGAAACAAAATTCATGGCATTTAAAATGTCTTGAGACTGACACTGCAAAGCTTGACAAAGTGCATCAATGATCTCCATAATTTCTTTCATGAGATGCAAAATGAACACAAATTCAAAAGAAATCATAGCATGATAACATAAGTATGCCACTTCTCATTGGGAAGTAGTATTTCCTTTCTTGATGATCTTAAGTAAAGTTCCACATGTTGGACTAAATATCTTTACCAAACTGGAAATCGATCTCAAGTGAGAATACCAACGAGTATCTTCAGCCTATTGTAATGTGCTAATCCGATTAAGTCTTTTTCCAATTTCAAGCTCACCACTTCAACAAAATATGCAATTTGATTAGCATAAGCTTTTTTTAGTTGCTTAGTATGCTTGCATGAAGCACCAACAACATTGACAATGGCAGATTATCTATTAAAAAAACTTTGAACAAGAATAACTTCTTTTGATGATACCACTAATGCTATTGCAAGTGATGTGCAAAACAATGAATGTAATAAGCATATGGACAATCATTTGAAACCAAGGCTTTTAATCCATTCCACTCACCTTGCATATTGCTTGCACCATCATATCCTTGCCCTCAAATATCTTGAATATCCAGACTATGATGTGACAAGACAAAATATATTTCATTTTCTAGGGTTAATGTCGCAGTATTAAGGACATGAACTACCCAAAAAAACGTTCTCAAGCAAAAGAATCTCTGTTTACAAATCTTAGAACAATAGCCATTTGCTCATTCAATGACTCATCACGAGCTTCATCAACAATTAGGCAAAACTTTGTGTCACAAATTTCTTCACGAATTGCCTTCTAAAAGAATGGAACACAATTACACAACCACGCTCACAACATGACAACAAAGTTTCTACTTTTTAGAATGTTTGCTAAAGTCATGACTTAAATAGTTAATTAATGCTAGATGAAATCTGATTATTGACTATTGGCCACACAAAGACTTAAATCACAACCACACAAGAATTAAATCGCAAGCTCATATATATTGGCCACACCACACAAAGTGACAAAGACGAAGTTATTGACTCATTCATAGACCTAGACCAAAGACTTTGGTCTCACAAGCTTAGAGTCAACAGTACACACTTCAGAGTCATAGTACCCTGTTTTAGATTATATACATATAACAGCTTCTTTTCTTGTTTTTCTTTTTTTAAAATTTGGGGGGGGGGGGGGGGGCGGGCTGGCGCNTTGATTATCTTCAAGAATCAAAACCCACATAAATAAAAACATTCAAGAACCCATCCAGACCAAGATCACACCCAACCAGGAAAAAGAAATTCAAGCCCTCACCAAATGATTTATCCCCAAATAAAAGTTCCCCTCAATAATAGGAAAATCCTAAACCAAATAAAAAATTCCTACTCCAATTTTCTTGGCAAATATGGAAAAAGCATGCAACATGGGGATGAAAGAAAGAGAAGACAAAAGCATGGCAGTGATATCATTGACCATGTGGGTTGCTTTTGGTATGGGCTTTATAAGGTGGAGTTAATACCATAGACGTATGAGAGAATGAATGGGATCAGTTCACACTCCCTCTGATTGCGCCTGCTTTCATTGAATATGGAATATATAGGTGAATGTATGGTGAGAGAAAGGTCTTAAGGGACTTCTAGAGAAAGGTCTTAACGGACTTCTTTGATATCTATGTCTCTCTCTCTCTCTCTCTCTCTACGTTGGAAGAGTTTGCTGAAACCAAGGCATTGAAGAGAGTGAGAAAGACAAGGGTGACAAAACAAAAAACAAGTAGGATGAATTCGGTGGAAAAAACTAGAATGGTTGCTTATTAGTTTTGCTTGTCTCTTCCTTTTAAGTTTGGGGAGCTCTACAACAAAGCTCCGGCGCTGGGCCTGGGTGTGTCTTTGTGGTTTGTCCTGTGTGCACGTGTTGGAGCTTGTTTGGCAGTATTACTATTTTTCTATTGAGCAGGCATGAATATATTTCGGATGAATTGCGCTCCCACTTCAACTTTTCTTTGAGATTAACTAAGCTTGTTGGCCATTCAGCCCAATAAAAACTAAGCTCGTTGGCCTGGGATTGGAATCTTTGGATGAGCTCAACCGGTAAAATATATTACTCTTGAATAAAAAGTTAAGGGTTCGAATCTCGCCTATAATAAAAACTTATTTATATTCTAGCATGGTGATAAAGAATAAACATTATCTATTTTTTAACAAAATATAATTATGTTAGCTTTTTTTTTTTTTTTCTAATTATAAAACTTAGTAATTATAGACTTATAATAATTATTAATAATAGATATTTATTATGTTTGTGTTTGCAAATGAAAATATGATTTATGTAAGATTTTAATGGAGGGTTTAAATATATTGTAGAATTTTAAATTAGAAAATATAAAGTTTTCACTATTTTATTTTTTGTCTTAATATAAAATCAAATCATTATAATAGTCATTATTAGGTATTTAATATGTTTGTATTTGTATATGAAAATATGATTAGATAAGATTTTATTGAAGGGTCTAAATATAGAATAGAATTTAAAATCAGTTAAAAATATATAATGAAATATTGATATGCAAAATATTATGAGGAAATTAAGGTTGAGAATTTCTTCTTTTTTCATAAGTAACTAAAAGTCAAAAGTATTCGATTTTAGTGTTTTTAGTTACCTCAACTATTGTCGTTGAATAAGAGATCTATGGTGGGGGGGGTGGCGGGCGGGCGCAGGCATTAGGACCAAAATTTAATATATATATATACACACACACTAGCTCTACTGTAGGTCTGTCACTGGCTTTGAGCTTCTTTGGTTGCACTAGCTTCTACAAGGTGTGTATTTCATTCTCGTCCACCATTGTTTTTGTGTTGTGACAATGGGAGAGGAGTGATGTTCGATTACCCATAATGATGTTTTCATATGAGGGGACGCAATTTGAGATTAACGACCATTTTGTCTGGTACTATCTTTTTAGGGGACTTTACAACTTCATTTGGTCTCATTTTGAAACAAACTTGTTGATATCTTCATTGAGAATCATCCACTAAGCCGCTTATGCCCATTGTACTATTACTTGTACAAGTCCCTAAGGTTAACACTACAAGCCATAGCCATTATAGGAATTCGTGTCTCTATATACATACCTCTCTTTATAAAAGTTACAGAGTTTTACCGCAATAGAATACACTAGAGGTATGCACGAGTCATGTTAGGTTAGGTTAATGGGATTTTTTGACCCAACTCACCATGGTGGGTTAAAAAAATCCAACCCTACACAACTCATTATAGAGGTTCAACTCAACCTAACCCACGTAGATCTAGTTGGGTTGGGTTGAACCCATGGGTTGGACAATATTTTTTTTATTACTATTATTATTAAATTGAGGAAAAAAATATCTCACTTGTTACTTGAGTTAATAAACAAAATATACATGAACTAGTATTTTAACTTAATTATAAACAAAATATATCCAACTGAATTGATAAATAAAATATACATGAATTAGTATCCCAACTCAATTATAAAAAAAAAATAAGAGAAGGGAGTGAGAGAGTGTGAGTGGGAGGCAACAGAGAGAGAAATAAGATTGTTTGAGTTTGCAAGGTAATTGAGTTTTATATAGGAGAGGCTGAATAGGGGAAAAAATTAAATAAAAAATTATTAATTATATAATATAGTTTTAAATATGTATTTTATATATATATATATATTAATTAAATAAAAAATTATTAATTATATAATATAGTTTTAAATATGTATTTTATATATATATATATATAATTTATAATTTAAATATATAGGTGGGTCGGGTTGGATTAGGCGAGTTGTGATTGTTATGACCCAAACCTAACTCAACCCACACACCCCTAAAAACCGACCCAACCAGATGGGTTGGAATACACATCAAAAAATTTTTCCCACTGCTCATTTGTACAAACCATAACAGTAGAGAGTCATTTATATAATTTAAAGGAAGAGAGTATCATTTCATTCATAATTTGGATAGGAATTTAAAATAGAAATGGAATATTCTAATAGGAGGCAAACGTTTGAGGGAGTGTCATTTTGATAATCTTCTAGAGAGGTTGTGCAATTTGCCTTTTTCTTTTTCTTTTTCTTTTTTTTAGCTTATTTAATTTTGTGCAACTCTTTTAAGTTTTAACATTACACTTGTTTATATATAATTTATTTTTAAGCAAAATAAACTCATTCTAAACACATTATAATATTGAATGTATAATCCATTTTGCTCTGTGGTTGGGAGCTCTATTTTTTTTTTCCACCAAAAATGAGTTATATGATATTATTATGTATTTAATTATTTAGAATATAGAAGGATGTTTGTCAATAAAAAAAAAATCGTAATAGTAACAATGGCACTGGTGACAAAGTGGTGGAGGTTGTAACATTGAAATATGATTATATTGATGGTGATGGTGATGTCATGATGTTAATACACACACATAAATATACATATATATATATATATATATCTTTTGGTGACTCTTTAAGGAAGAGTAGGAGACGTCACTAGGTTAAAAGGTCTTTAAAAGAAATAATAAATTGATAATAATAATCTGCAATAACAAGATAGCAACAATTGTTTCAGGTCATAATATTGATAATGATAGAATAGTAGCTAAAGAGTAAAGACAATAGCAATATCAATGACAAACATATTGATGGCATTGAGGCGAAGTTGTGTTATGGTAGTAGACTAGTAGTGGCAGCAACATGGCAGTGGTTAACATTAAATAGTTTTAAATTTTATTTGCACTTAAAAACAAATTTGAAGGGAGTTTTGGTTCAAAAGCAATAGATTGGGTTCTTAAATTGAAGAATTTGACAAGGATATGTATCCAAATGTTAGTCGATTAATGTTTTGAATTTGTCAACAAATAAACAAATAAAATGTTTTACTGTCCACTCAAGTATTACACTTAGTTGGACAAAAAAAAACATTACACCTTGTCATCAGCCAAAAAAAAAAAAAAGGTTTTCCTCGCATCCTTTTTTATTTTTGTAAATTGATATATTGCTTTTCTTAATTGTATGGTTCCTCTTTCATTTTAAATCTTAGGCCTAGAAAAAACTTACAATTATCTAGAATTAATTCCAACTACATCAACATTGATAACATGTGAAGCTAACAAAAGGTCTCGATATTTGCTTAATCTGCTTGTTATTTTTGTAGGAATTTCGTCACTTTGCTAGCACAGATGGGTATCCCTCTATTTGCTTGCTCTCGAAAATCCAGTGGTTTCGATTATACCACACTTTCCATGCTATCATAAAAAATAGTTCTAGCAACTAGTAAAAGTTCAACCACTTCATTCACCTTTTGCATATAAAAATAAAATGGTGGAATCTTTGGCCTACTGCATTCAGCTCAAAATGATTATGCTCCCCACGCTACTCTAAGCGCACCAATTCACCACATTAATCCCACCAAAGTTAGTTGTGCACATTTAACTAATCTTTACTACTTTTTACATTCCTTTATTTATCAATCACTCTACTATTTTTACATTTCTTTTTTAGGCCTTGATAAAGTAGGCCTTGATAAACAACAGTCCGGTCTTGTGCTCTTAAGGCAATTATTAATAAATTATTTTCAAAAAATTTTGATACTACTTTCATAGAAAATATTAAAAAATCATTAAAAAAAATGTTAATTATTTTTTTTTTCCTTTTAGATAAATTTTTTAAAAATATTTCATAGACCAATGTTTCCACTAAACTTTACTTTTTTAAAAAAATATATATTAAACTTTATTAAAATTCTGGTCTTAGGTGTAGAGGATGAATTCAAATCCCTCTTTCCTCCCTTGCAGCCTTGCTGGAGGTTTTTCTTATTTTTTTATTTTTTTTTATGCTCATTTCCGGAATTTGGGCCTTACATTTCTTTTTTTTTTAAAAAAAAAAATCAAGAATCGCTGAAGAAAATTCAAATTAAAAAAAAAAAAAAAAAAAAAAAAAAGAAATGCTAATAATAAACTCAAAAATCAACCCATGCTATGTAATGGTCAATTTAAACCTCACAGAAGTGTTTTCAACAAAGACAAGTTCACACAAAATACGAAATACTAAACTAAATGTAGTTTGGCTACAGTCGAAATATAAAACTTTGAAACTAGTTTTTCATATTTTGCCTCCACAAACAAAAACTCGTTGAAAACCAAGCAACTTACTTCTTCTGAAGAATTGGGTCCGCGCTTCTTCCCAAATCCAACAACTGTAAAAGAGACCAACAAAAAAGAGGTCATCCATAGCCATATAGCTCACAAACATATATACGCTCTCTTTTTTCGGTTGACACTTGTATAAAACTGAAAGAACCGTATGGTATTGAACCTGTAATCTCATCTTCCACACTTTGTTTATGACAAAGGAGATGCCCTTTGGTCCAAAGACCTTTGGCAAAAGCAGTCCAGAACTAGAAACACTGAAATTCTTACGTATAGTGAACCACCCTTAGCCATCCACTATTCACATGAACTGACCCACTCAAAACCTACATGTTATAAGCCTAGAATTCTAAAATAAGAAAAATTGACAACAGACTAGTTAAATATAGAGATGTCAACAAAAAGCAGGTTGGATGATGTTAAGTAATTCTATAAGACTAAATATTGGACTATAATTCATGTAACAAGAGCCGGATCAATGCAATTTGTAGGGTGGGTATCACATTTTTTAATCAGTAAAATTCTGTTAGGACTAGGTGCTTCTTTGATAGTTGAAAAACCACATACGCTCCACTGCTTGTATGAATGTATAGTGCATGATCCTATAGAAGACTATATAGGTTGGGACGCTTTTTGCAGTGGCATTTCAATAATCATCTTACCTGCATGGAGTCATGACTTATGAACACAGAGAAATGCATTACTCTAGTGTTTTAAGGGTATTCCATAACAAGCAAGACTTAGTTACAGTACTTACATGCTATTTCTTAATTTAGGTTTCCTTTTTAAAATTCTGCCATGTAAATTTCTTCTCATGGAATAGAAGTGCATTTTTTAGTTAAGTGGCCACATGGCTAAATCTTAGGTTTCCTTTTTTAAAATTCTGCCATGTGAATTTCTTCTCATGAAATAGAAGTGCATTTTTTAGTTAAGTGGCCACATGGCTAAATCTTAAGAGAAAAACCTAAGGAATAACACCTAAGATTTTTGTCCTTCCATAAATTCATAACGCCAAGCACCAACTTGTGCAAAACTTCGTCATTTACACGTTCTTCCCCGCCATTCAATCCTATCAAACTCTCCACATGGCATGACATAACATGGCTTAAATTCAGAACACCCATTTCAGTTATAATTATACTGACCATATATCAAATGGAACCGAATGGCACATTGTAAATACATATTCAGCATTCACCAATGCCATTTCTACTGATAATATAAAAGTTCAAAATGACATTTCATGATCTCCTAAGACTATTCTTACAAGACACCCCCCATGTTTAATCTCTAGAAACTCACACTTACAATCATCAACTAAATAAGTAAAATTAAACATCTAACTAACAAAAGACACCAGATTACATTTCATAATCTTCTACAACTATGTTTAATCCCTAAAACATAAATAAGAACATTTTGCAAAAAAAAAAAACACCATGTTTAATTTGTACAACTACTTATCCAACTAACAAAAAGACATCATATTTCTATTAAAACGTTACATAAAACATAATGGGTTTAACTCAAATCCTTAATAAAAGTAAGAGAGAGAGAGAAAGAGAGAGAGAGAGAGAGTGATAAACAGACCGGCGGTGACGAAGCGGCGATTGTACTGCATGCGCTTGTGGGCACGACCACGTGGCTTCTTCTTCTTGTCTTGCTTAGCCACCTTTGGTGTCTGACCTCTCACCTTTCCGGCACGTGCCAACGATCCGTGAACCTTACCTGCTCACACACCCATTTCAATTACTCCATTATCGAACCCAAATCTAAGCAAATATTATACAATAGAGAGAAATTCAGAGAGGAGTTGAGATTTTTTTTTTTACCCATGGTTGAGTCTTCTTAGTGCTTTTCTTCTTCTGATGGAATCGCCGGCAAGCGCACACTGTGTGAGAGATTAGGGTTAGGGTTTTGTGTTTTGGGGGAAGTGTGTTATATATAAGATGGACGAGAGATGAGATCCAACGGCTGAGAAGTGACCACAGATTAATGTTGGGTTCAGATTTGAGGGGTGAGATGGATGGAATGATATGCTGTCGTTTTTGTCTTAGTTTGATGAGGAAGGAGGCTAGAGCCCAGAAGCCCAATTGTCCAAAACGTTTTTTCTTTCTTGGATAAGCCTATTGTCCAAAACGTTGAATATGAATTATTATGGGCCTTTATGGGCCAACAAGCAACCAAATTAATCTTTCTCCACATGGCATGACATAACATGGCTTAAATTCAGAACACCCATTTCAGTTATAATTATACTGACCATATATCAAATGGAACCGAATGGCACATTGTAAATACATATTCAGCATTCACCAATGCCATTTCTACTGATAATATAAAAGTTCAAAATGACATTTCATGATCTCCTAAGACTATTCTTACAAGACACCCCCCATGTTTAATCTCTAGAAACTCACACTTACAATCATCAACTAAATAAGTAAAATTAAACATCTAACTAACAAAAGACACCAGATTACATTTCATAATCTCCTACAACTATGTTTAATCCCTAAAACATAAATAAGAACATTTTGCAAAAAAAAAAAACACCATGTTTAATTTGTACAACTACTTATCTAACTAACAAAAAGACATCATATTTCTAGTAAAACGTTACATAAAACATAATGGGTTTAACTCAAATCCTTAATAAAAGTAAGAGAGAGAGAGAGAGAGAGTGATAAACAGACCAGCGGTGACGAAGCGGCGATTGTACTGCATGCGCTTGTGGGCACGACCACGTGGCTTCTTCTTCTTGTCTTGCTTAGCCACCTTTGGTGTCTGACCTCTCACCTTTCCGGCACGTGCCAACGATCCGTGAACCTTACCTGCTCACACACCCATTTCAATTACTCCATTATCGAACCCAAATCTAAGCAAATATTATACAATAGATAGAAATTCATAGAGGAGTTGAGATTTTTTTTTTTTACCCATGGTTGAGTCTTCTTAGTGCTTTTCTTCGTCTGATGGAATCGCCGGCAAGCGCACAGAGTGTGAGAGATTAGGGTTAGGGTTTTGTGTTTTGGGGGAAGTGTGTTATATATAAGGTGGACAAGAGATGAGATCCAACGGCTGAGAAGTGACCACAGATTAATGTTGGGTTCAGATTTTAGGGGTGAGATGGATTGGCTGTCGTTTTAGTCTTAGTTTGATGAGGAAGAAGGCTAGAGCCCAGAAGCCCAATTGTCCAAAACGTTTTTTCTTTCTTGGATAAGCCTATTGTCCAAAACGTTGAATATGAATTATTATGGGCCTTTATGGGCCAACAAGCAACCAAATTAATCTCATGGTTTAATGTTGTCCTTTTTTTTTTTTTTTTTTTTTTGAGATGGTTTTATAATTTGATATCTACTTCTTACAATAGTTTTTTATAATCAAATTAAGATACTAATTAGTTTTTGTCCTTTGGTATAAGTTGTGATTGATCATTTGAACTCCAAATCTTTTATTCAATCATCAGAAATTTTACTAGTTAAGTTAACAGAAATTAACAATTTTTGTCAATTTATAATATCACTTTTTTAATGGATATATAATATCACATTTTTGTCAAGTTTAATATATATATATATATATATATATTAAATTTTACTAAAATTTATTTATTTTTTATCCCCAAAAGCCTAAATTATTGAAAATGTTTCAATTTATGTCCTTAAAATTAAAAAAAAAATTATCTCTAAACTATTAAAAAAATTATTTCTTTCCTTCTATTTTTTAACTCTAATATATTGAAGAAAAAGAAAATCTCTTTATAAAATGTAGGGATAATTTTTTTTTTTTTAACGTTTAGAAATGGGAAGAAATTTTTTGCTAAAATTTAAGAACCAAAATAATATCTTATCCAAATAAAAAGGCTAAAACATAATTTTTGCTTCTATATTTGACCAAAAATTTGTTTTTCATTTTTAAACTCTTGAAAATAGTTTTTTTTTTTTTAAATCATATATCATATCATAAAATATACTATATAATAAAAGTTGGGCTTAGAAGCCGTGGTTGCGCCAAATGGCTTCACCAAATTGCAGAAATTTTTTTAGATTTTTAGATTTTTCAACAAATTCATTCACTTAAGTATTTGGATAAAAACAAAAAGTTTTTATCTTTATCAACTTCTTTATATAAAGTAACAATAAGTATTCTAATGAACTTCTTCTTTTTCTTTCTTTCTTTCTTTTATTTTTTTTTTTTTATTTTATAAAATAACAATTTTACTAGCTTACGTTAGTATTTTTTTTTTTTTTTTTTGGGATAAACATTTATCCTACATCATCTATTTCCTAATACTAAACTAACAAATTTAAAAGTATTATTTTTTATTCTCAATTTTTTTTCTTTTGAAATAAATAACAAAAAAATAGCTAATATTTATAAACTTTAACTAAACTAAAAAAAAAAAAAAAATTCTAATAACAATTTAATAACATTAAATATTTTTTTGGGATAAAGTAAAAAAAAAAAAAAAACTAATATATAATTAACACAAACTTCTTAATTACGTAAACTCCTTTTTTCTTTTTGTTCATATCAAGTTATCAACTTCTTAACAAATTAAAATTATCTAATATAAAAGCAGGGGTATATATACGGTTTGGTATATTTTTCCCTTTTTCCTACCGTACGGTTTCTTGATGTATTCTTTCCTTCTCATACTTACCTTACCTATGAAACTTGCATGTATGTATTTGCCTTCTTCTTCTTCTTTTTCATAAAATTCCCTTCTTTATTTTTTTTTTCATCAAATTGAATATGTTTTGTGTGTGGTTGCCTTTTGTTTAAGTTATTTTTGTTAACTTTGATCTAATTTATATACTTATTATGGTCTTTAGAATCAATTGCATATATTCCACGAAAATTAACAAATTAATTTTAACAAAAATTTTATTTACTTTTTGAAAGATCTGTTTTCCAATATGTGTAGATCCCACAGGTAGCCATGAGACCAAGATTTGAGCATCCAAAACCATGATAATGAACATCACTCCACAAAGAATGGAGATAGAAAATTGATTAAATATAAAACGGGTGATGTAAAAACAATGGATATTTAAGGTGATGTGAATTTCCATGACTTCGCTGCCTCCCCCTTACTGTTAAAGTTAATTCAGTTTTCATGTGAGTATCTTTACTTTAACTCTAATTCCATATATTTTTTTTATGCTTAGAAATTAAAATTGTTTGTAATTATTGAATTCAGAGTTTAATTAGAATTGATTTTACTCTATAATAAAAGTTGGGTTTAGACGCCTGGTTGTGCCAAATGGTTTCACCAAATTGCAGATTTTTTTTTATTGTTAGATTAAAAATATATATATATATATATATATCATTTTTATTCTCCTATAATCTCTAAGTTGATAAAAATCTTAATTTGATTACAATCCAAAATTTTCATATAATCCATCTAATCCTTATTTAATCTTAATTGAATTACAATCCAAATTCTTCATCTAATTCTTATTTTTTAAATGTAGTGTATTATAAAAAAAGCAATAACTTTTTTTTAATTGCTCCACAACACGCTCTAATGCATCTTTAATTGCAGAAATGTTTTTAGATTTTTAGATTTAAAAATATATTTTTTTTCTTCTCCTATAATTTCTAAGTTGATAAAATTTTAATTTGATTACAATTCAAATTCTTCATCTAATCTATCTAATTCTTATTCAATTTTGATTTGATTACAATTCAAATTCTTCATCTAATCCATTTAACAAACAAGTTTAAGTTTAAGACTCTTATTCTATTTGTTCTTATTGACTTATTTGGATAAAGTAACAATAAGTATTGTATCAATTTTTTTTATAAAGTAACAATTTTACTTTTAGCCTAATTCAAATGTTAATTGTTGTTTTTGTGTGTGTGGATAAAGTATCAAATGATAGCTAATATGTATTAACATAACAAGTTTAAGTTTAAGTAAAACTCTTATTTGAATAAAGTAACAATAAGTATTGTATCAATTTTTTTTTTAATAAAGTAACAATTTTACTTTAGCCTAATTTAAACGTTAATTGTTGTTTTTTTGTGTGTGGATAAAGTATCAAATGATAGCTAATATGTATTAACATTAACATAAACATAATTAAAAATATATAATTTAGGTAAAAAAAAAAGGATAAAGTAACCCAATAAAAAATAATATATATATATATATTTAAATAATGATAATGTCAATTTTTGTAAAAAAAAATAAATGACAAATTCAAATTCATGTAAGTTTGAAGAAAAACATACAAACTTTGTTTCATGAAATTGAAAAAAAAAAAAAAGAATAAATCATCTTATACATTCTGAAAACAAACATATTTATTGCACTCTTTTAATAAGTTATTACTTTTATATATATATATATATATATGCATTTCATAATACCTTAGTTTCACACAATATAGATTTATTATATAACTTAAAAGTAAAATATTTGATTATTTTTATTATTTATTCTATTATTTAATTTTAAGTAAATTAATAAGAAAAACTAATTACATACGAATTTTGATAAAACCGTGCATCGCTTAGGAATCTACATTTTAGTAGAAGGATCTCATTCCTAGCCAAATCATTTTTCCTTTAATACCAAGCTAAACAAAAACAAAAAACAAATGGTATATTATGTGCAAATAAAAGCAATCGTCAAGATTATTAAAACCTAATGTCAGAAAGAACACCTCAATATTCCACACATTCAGCAACTATGCAACAAATTGGTTCCTAAGGGGAAAAAAACCATGCACAACCAAATATACAATCCAACAATATGCACAAAATGCTCTTCTTTTCTAATAAATTAGATCATTCACATAAGGCATAAAAGAAGAAGAAGAGAGGTAGAGATAGACCTGGTGATGCCAACGGTGACAATTGAAAAGGCAACCACACCTCTGCTAGGATTCACTTGGTGTTGGGACTGAGTAATTGGCATCATCATCATTACTTGAAACTGAAACTAAAAAAAAAAAAAAAATAAGATTCAGAGAAAATCGTGGAGAAAGAATTTCTTGAGAAGTAGATCAATCAAATAGGAAAGAGAATGGCAGGGAAATTATTTAACCTAATTGGCTTTGTGGCCAAATCCGTCCATGGAGAAGAGGCTGAGTGTGGAGACCAAGGAAATTCCTGCATAGGCCTAGCATGTTGACTGCCTTAGGTATAGGGTTTGCATTGGAGAGGAATATTGGAGATACATATTGATGATTAAATTTGGTTTCCAAGGGAGGCGAGAAGAGAAGGTTTTAGGGAAGTATCAATTTTAGAGAGAAGAGAGAGGAGAAGAAGATGGTGTTTGGGATTGATTTTCAGAGTTGGGTTTTGGGGAGAAAGGTAGAGAAATAGAGAGAAAGGATTTAGAGTTAGGTTGACCTTAGTATTTAGAGTCGACTTTGGGCTTATTTATTTATTTATTTTAACTTAATTAATTTTTTTAAATTTAATTAATGTTAATATGAAAAATTGTGGGAGTTTTAGAGGTTTCGGTTATATATATATATATATATTAGTATTATGCCTGTGCGATGCGTGGCTTAATCAAAATTTATATGTAAATAATTTTTTTATTAATTTACTTAAAATAAATAATAAAAATAAATGAATATTTTATTTTTAAGTTACATAATGAATGCATGTTGTGTAAAACTAAGGTATCATAGAATGCACATATGTATATGTATATGTGTATAAATGTATATAAAATGATTTTCAATAATACATTGAACTTTAAGCCTTAATTAATTACATATATTTAAATATATAAACCTTGAATTTAATAATTAGAAACTATCAAAAACAACAATTGAAAATATATTTAAATGAAAACCTCAATTCAATAATTAAATATATTTCACTTGAAGAATATGAAAATTGTTGTTAAACTATTAAAATGATTCACTTTTTATAAATATGCAAATTGTTTTTAAACCATTGAAAATGTTTACTAAACATGTTTGCCTCTCAAAGTGTAATTTGGTCTTTCCCTAACGACCAAACTACCCTTCTATCCCAAACCAAAAAACACACCATCTTGCTTGTTTCTTCATCACTTCCCTCCGAGAGTCCCTAAAACTAAAATGGCGACTATGCCAAGCCACGGCCTCAGGCTCAGGCACCTCACCACCACCACCACCACCACGACGCGCCCCTTTCTCCGAACTCTCCGTTCCTCACTATCTTCCCAGGCCTCACTCCCGGAAGACTCGGCTCAGGTCCAGGTCCAACAACAGCCCAGTAAGCCCAACAAATCATACTTCCCGAAGCGAGGCCAGACGTTGGAGCTGGTGTGCGAGTCACTTGGTTTCAAAGGGAAGGGTTTGTGCAAGGTTGCAGACACTGGGTTCGTTGTCATGTGTGACCGTGCACTCCCCGGGGAGCGTTTCATTGGGCGTGTCACTCGCAAGAAGGACAACTATGCTGAGGTATTGCTATTTTTAATGTTGTTAATGTTATTGCTTTTGGTAGTGAAGACAATACTAAATGACGAACTGGGTCTTGTTTTATTTGCTGTTTTGGTTCCGAATTTTGGAACTTTTAAGTTTTGTGTGTGTGTGTGTGTGTGTAAGTGATATCATTTCAGCTCAAGTGTGGTTGGGTTGGATTCTATGTTTAAGTTGGTGAAACGGTTAAGTTTAGTTTTAAGTATGGGTGCTAACTGCCTAGGAAATTGAGAGAGAAAGGAAGGAAAATTAGAAGAAAATTTATGGTAGCTCAGACAATACAAAATGACGAATTGGGTCTTGTTCTATTTACTGATTTGGTTCCAAAATTTGGAACTTTAAGTTGTGTGTGTGTGAGTGATAAAATTTAGAAAAGTTAACATGGCTTTAGAAACAATAGTATTAGTAACAATGTCACGTCACAAATCCTCATTGGAAATGCTGGTGGCATACACAACTTTGAGTAGTGGTGCCACTTGTATCAGTTCTAATTTTTTTTATGTGAATGTGCTTATGATGACATGCTAGAGAGTTATGTATCGTTCTTTGTCTTTCATTCTCTCAATTGAATCAATCTCTTCTTTTGCTTTTGAAAATTTTCAGTGACATGATTTTTTCTTTTTTGATTTTGTAAAATGTACAGGTGACTAAGGTAAAGACAATATCTCCTCATTGGGACTTTGTGGATGCCCCTTGTGAGTATGCTTCTTATTGTGGAGGATGCAAAACACAAAATTTGTCTTATGAGGCTCAACTTAGAGCTAAGGAACAGCAAGTCCGTGAGTTGGTGATGCATGTTGGGAAGTTTTCTTGTGAGGAACTGGAATCCCTAAACCTCATGAAGCCAATTGTTCCCTGTGATATCCAGTTCCATTATAGGAACAAGGTTAGGACAGAATCTGAACTTTATTAATTTTGTTGTTTTAGATCTGGTCACGTGCAACGATTCTACTATTTTTCTTCTTTCTTTAGCAGTATAAAAGCAACCCATATTTGGTGCTAGATTCTTGCCAATTGTCACTAAGATTGTACTGGAAAAATTATAGCAATCAGCCATACATGCTGAACTTGTACTTTTTTTAGGTGTTATAGCCTCAAGCAAGATATGCCCATAATGTTCAAAGGAAATGCTTTCATTTGTTTTATTGCGTATTGGCTAATTAATTGATCACTAATTCATTTGTGGAATCAAGTAAAATTATGTCAGAATTTTAAAATGAAATGTAGAGATTCTTAAGCTAGACATTGAAACGATTTTATAAGCATAAATTACGTTAACAATTACAGTCTTTTTCATAATGAATGCTATGCATCTGATTAACAGCTGATGTCTTAAGTACGCCAATACCCAGCTATGTTATTTTTGTTTTTCCTATTTCAATGACACCATTCATTAGCATAGAAACAGAATTTACCTCTACCAGTGATATACATTGGCCTGAGTATATTTTGTATGTTCTAATCCTTATTATGTAATTCACTCCAAATTGATTTTCATACCAACTGTAGAACTCATAACTGCTGTGTACTTTTTTGTTATTGAAAAAAGTATATAAATAGATTGGTTCAAAATTTTAAAAATATCTTAGCTGCTACTTTCCTGCTATTGCAGATGGAATTCTCATTTGGTACTCAAGAATGGCTACCTAAAGAATTATTATTAGAGAAACAAGATGGTAGTGAGAGCTATGCCCTGGGATTGCATGCTCCTGGCTTTTTTGATAAGGTTCTAAATGTCAACAAGTGCTTACTGCAAAGTGAACCTGCCAATATGGTATCGCATCTTTTTTTGTTTTGTTTTTGTTTTTGTTCCCTGTAATATTAGAGGCTTGTATGCTCTTCCTCCAGACACTTTGAATTGGATATGTGATTTATATTCTATATAAATTAACTTGCCCATATCATCACATTTGAGGATTTCCCATTTGTAAATTTGCTTTGTATTGTTACTGGCATGCCATTCTTATGATGCAAGGCACCCAACATTTATTATACATAGATGATAAATCACTAGAGTAATCTAAGTTGTTCTCTAGAGTTGTCTACTTAATAAAAGTTGGAGAAGTCTACATTCCATGACATCTACTTACTAGGAGGTGGTAAGCTTAACCCCCCAAACACTGCTTGACGGTGGATTAAGGCATTTCACTTGGTTAAAGTCCTTGGTAGGATTGGCAAAGAGCCTTTGTAGCTCAATGGCATTGCCTAGTCGCCCTTATGAGGAGAACTAAGGTTTGAATCACCCCTCCCTCACTTGTAAGAATTATTATTTTTTTATAAGGTCTTTGGAAGTTGGTAGGATTTTTTTTTGGATAAGTAATAATATTTATTCAAAAAGAATCAACAAGTACACAGGAAGTAGACTAGCTGAAGGTCATGCAGGAGATATAAAATTACAATGAGCAATAAAATCAAATAGATTTGAAAAAGAAAACTTCCCTGCAGCTACCATCCACTCAAGCTACCATCCTTGTAAGAATTATTTAAAAAAAAAATGAAGAAAAAAGTGACTTGTAAGAATTCTCAAGTCAATTGTTCAATGTCACTGAGTTTGTTGCTCATATGAATTTTGAGTTTTCTTTACTTCCTACGCAATTGTCTTCTTCATGTACTTGTTTTTAGCTAGAAACTTACACCTTTATATATGTTTTGACTTGATATTGGCAGCATATTTAATTATTTGACAAACTAGTTTATTACCATGTCAGAAATATTTTTTTCTTTCTGGCTTCTTTGACTTGCATTTCTGATATATAGGTTCTTGCAGCTATCCAAGGTTGTTGGAGAGATCCACAACTGGGTATTTCTGCTTACAATGTTCACTCTCATGCTGGATTTCTTAAGCATCTAATGCTAAGAACTGGAAGGTACAGTGCATTCTGTTAAATCTCATATAATTAGGTTTTTCTTTTTTTACAATATTTTAGCTTGCTGTAATTCATATGAAAATATACATTAACTTTCAACTTAGGAACTCTCTTCGACAATAATGGTAAAATTTTGGTTGTGTTGGGGAGTACAGTGAACAGAAGCATAAAAGTGTCAGAACTCAGATACATGTAGTCAGTCTATAGTTCTTTGCAGATATGAATAATAAATGGTTGAAACCAATTATTTGGAGTATGATCAGACATTGAATTCTTTTCAAGGACTTATTGGTCAACTACCAATTTAAAATGTTTTCTTGATCAATTGGCAAACAAGGAGTTTGTAATTTTAGTATTACTTACGTAGTTACCTGTGCTTGTTTTGGTTTTTACACTGTTATCAAATTTCTGTTGTTCAATGTTGAGGTTGTTGAATGTTTGATCAAAATAATAGATGTAAGTGTAAAATTATTATTATTATTATTTTAATTTCAGTTTTCATGATTTTAGTCATAGTTATTACTTGTTAGTATCTTACAACACATTATGTGATTCACATTTTTTACCAATTTGACATGTATCTTATGAGTGTATCATAAATCTTAGTGTATTGCATGATACAACATACGTATCTTAAGCTATGATATTTAATTTTGATATGTATTGTTTCAGGCAATGCACTTGTCATTCTTGGTTTACATTATGTCTTACAATAAATTATGCGATTCATGTTTGTTACCAATTTGATATGTATCTTATAAGTGTATCATAAATCTTAGTGCATCACATGATACAACATATGCATCTTACACTATGATAAGTAATTTTGATATGTAATGTTTCAGGCAATGCACTCTTCATGGTTAGTTTACATTATTTGTATTCACATTTTTTTATAAGCTCTTTTAAATTGTTTTTTTCTCCTCATAATAAAGCTAATTTAATTGGGGCATTAGCATTGCAACACCCCAATGGGTGCTGGAGGATATGCTTACCAACTTTGAGGATGTGATGAATGTTTTGTTGCTCAGTGTGAGTGATGTTTTTTAGGCTAGTCAGGCCTAGAGATTTCACCAGATTGAGTCTTGTTTTGTGACAGAATGATATCAGAATAGTAGGTTTTGAGAGAAGTCTAGGCTTGAATCTTAGGCTGTTTCTAAAAATGTTTTGGAGATCTTTAAGTTTTTGGTACGGTAATGATCTCAGATTTGGAAAATTTTTATATTGGACTGAGTTGAATTTGAGGAAAACAAGTGTGATTTTGAGTACCAAATCTCTTTTTAGGGGGGAGAATGTAACATCCCAATGGGTGTCATCTTGATATGCTTGCCAGCTTTGTAGATTTGACATAACTTTAGTTGCTTAGTGTTAGGTGATATGTTTTTTAGGCTAGTCAAACCTAGAAATTTCACCAAATTTAGTCTCTGGTCAGGCCTTAGTGCGATGGCAAGTTCCTTCCATTAAAAGCAATAGGCTTTGGGTTTGAATATGAGAATCAATCTGTCCCAAAAAAAAAAAATTAGAGGTAAGGTGGCCTACCGATCACCTCTCATAGGCCCTGCAAAAAGTGAGAGTTTTGTGCAATGGTACGACCTTTGAATACTACAAAATTAACAAACAAATGATTGAGAAATACAAAATAGAAGATTTAATACAAGACCATGTCATACATGGTATAAAGAGTAAAAAAAAAATGAAAAATATAAATACATAAAAATGGAAAACGAGGAAAGCAATCATCATTAGTCCAACCAGTATTATGATTTTATCATCATTTGAATGAGAGACATCTAGGCTATAGTGCTATTTCTCAAAGTGCTTATGCTGTTAGATACATACACGTGCACACACACATGCACCGAAAAGAAAAAAAAAAAGAAAAGATGATTAAACTGAAAATATTCTAGATTTTCTTTCAATCAATTATCATAATTGACCAAAAAAGGGTAAAGAAATCCAATTTGAAGATACAAAAAATAATATAAAAGATACTAAAAATAATGAGTAAGAGGTGAATGAGCATGGATGCTTTAATTTATTTATATTGATATAATTATTTTATGAAATTTTAGTATTTTATTAATTTTCAGGGTGTTTATCATATAAAATTATAGCATTTTATTAATTTTTGAAATGTTTGTGTATCTTATGATACAAGATCCCAAAAAAAAAAAAAAAAAAAATGATTCTTGATATGATTCAAGATTTGACAACTGTACTTTTGAGTAGTTTTTCAATCATACAATGCTTGCTGCAGATCTTGTTCTTGGTATGTTCATTTTTTTTAGATTATCATTGTAAGCCTTGTTCTCAATTTGAATTAAATAGTTATATTTATATATTGTTTATGTCCTAGGGATGTTAAGACTGGTCTGCCAGAACTTATGGTCAATTTTGTGACCTCGTCTTACAAGCCAGAACTACTGAAGCCCTTGGTTGAGAAGATTTCATCCATTCCTGAAGTGGTTTGTATGACATATTTCTCCATCATTTACTCAAATATAACTCCTGCGTTTTACTTTTGTATCAAGCAAGCTTCTGGCGTACTTAAAATCCTTGAGTTTAAATTATTGGAATTCATAAATTCATACATAGATATGCGTGTAGGATTGGATTAGTTTGAGTCACTCCCAAATCAAACCATTGAAAATCAGTTGATGACCAAAGACTGGTACAACCAATCCAAGCAGTTTAGTTGGTTGATCCCTTCAATTCTGTTTCCTTAGCCATAATTGTTCTGTTTTTCTTTTAGGGTGGCAGGGCCCCGTTTGATTATTATTATTTTTTTTTTTCCCCATTTTCAGTGCACGATATCATTGGATTTATTTGGGTTTTTTTTATATTTTTTTATATTTTTTTTATTATAAATAAGTAAGAAAATAATTCATTAGAAAGACAGGATGCTCAAATGTGAGCACCCTTAAAGAATTACAAACGGCCACTGATTAGGTCCAAAATATGATAAAGGAACTTCATGGCACCCCCAAAATCAAAATACAATATTCAAACAAAGATCTTACTATTCTTAATATCTTGCATAGAATGCTCTTTGTTCTCGAAAGTCTGGTGATTTCTCTCTCCATAAGGTCCACATGATGCAATATGTAGTAGCTTGGTTTACAAACCTGTTTCAGTGACGTATAAGCACCCTCTCCAAACAGTCAACAGATCAACCATCTGGCTTGGAATTGCCCAAGTTACCCCAAAAGCTGTAAGGGCAAAAGACCACAGCTCTCTAGCTGTTGGACACTGTAGTAATAGATGCTCAACTGATTCACAACTGCTCTTACACATTATACATCCATTAATAAGTGTTAACTTCCATGGTTTTATGGACTTTTGTACTTTATGCACTTGATTTGTTTTTGTCCCTAATGTATACTTCCTATATACTCTAGTGACACGCTTTTTCTTTTTAATATATTTTTATTACTTATAAAAAAAGAAGAAGCAAGTATTAACTTACATTTAAAAGGTTATCTAAGGGTTAGTATGGAATTCAAACATACGTAATAAGATTGAACACTGAACTGCCACTTCCTATTGAATTAATTTATCTTATCAATTCATGCTTCATTTATCTCCTTTTTTAATTTATTATTATTATTATTGTGTTTTTTTTTTAATGATTAATAGGTAAGTGTCATGAATAATGTAAATAGCTCCATTGGTAACACATCGGTTGGAAAGGAGGAATACACTTTGTATGGGAAATCTGCCATCACAGAGGTATTAAGGGGTCTTACCTTTCAAATATCAGCCAACTCTTTCTTTCAGACAAATACTCATCAGGTATGCTATGCAACTTAATTTGATTCACTACCAACTCATGCTTGCTTTCATATGATTTCACCATAGATTCTTACTTAGGTTTCCTAGTTTGCTTTTTGTATAATCCACAATTAGAAGCAAAATTCTCAACTTTCAGGCAGAGGTTTTGTACAAACTCATTGAAGAATGTGCTGGTCTCAGAGGAGATGGATCAGAAATTGTTCTTGACCTGTTTTGTGGAACGGGCACCATTGGTCTGACACTTGCCAGAAAGTAAATCTCTCTCCATTTTTTTTTTCATTGCATTTGAAGTATTATGAACCATACTCAAATTTACTTTTGATTTAATTTGTTAGGGCCAGACAAGTTTACGGATATGAAGTTGTTGCTCAAGCCATTGCAGATGCTTGCTTGAATGCTAAACTGAATAATATCTACAATGCCACATTTGTCCAAGGAGATCTTAATAAAATTGATGAAAGTTTTGGCAACAATTTTCCTAAGCCTGACGTTGTCATATCAGGTTTGGTTGATGCCTTATTTTATGTAGCTTCACCTCCTTTGGAATTATTTAGATCCAAGGTGTTCTGAAAACTTCTTGTGTTGGTGAATGTTGGACCATATAAAATTTTGTTTCTGAAGTTTTCCAAAGCATTAAAGATGTATTGATAACCAGTAGTTTTTTCTTCCATTTTCTAGTAGGAAATTATTTATCGTTAAAGGTGTTTCTTATTATCTATTATGTACCAAAAGATGTTTCTTGTGCTCTTTGCCATCATTGTTTTTAATGAGTATTCACAGTATTGTCTCAATTTGTTTTAATGTATTCAATCACACAGATCCAAACCGTCCAGGCATGCACATGAAGTTGATTAAATTCCTGCTAAAGCTTAAGGCACCACGCATAGTTTATGTATCCTGTAATCCTGCCACATGTGCACGTGACCTTGATTATCTTTGTCATGGCGTGGTATGTCTACTATTTTACCACTCTCTTTTCTTTGATTCCCAGTCATGATTTTTGAAATTCTTGTGCAGATAGACAAAAATTTAGAAGGTTGTTACAAGCTAAAGAGCCTACAAGCAGTAGACATGTTCCCGCACACTCCTCATATTGAGTGTGTTTGCCTGTTGGAGCTTTGCTGATCCACAGAGGTAAATATTTTTTTGCCGTAATTTGTAGGCATTGAATTGAAAGGGGCTTGTATGTCTCTATATTTTTTCTTTAGTACTCAATTTTCACAGTATATTAGCTTAGGTAGAGGGAGAGGTGAGGTTGAATGAGGTGAAGCCGGAATCATTTTTTGCCTATTTGGCTGACCATGTTGAAGTAGATGAATTCTCTTGTTATGCTTTTACGACAGTTCACATAACTACATCTGTAGCTAGACTTAATCAAATAGAAATTCATCATATGTTTTTCTGTCTTTCTTCTTTTTCTTTTCTGAGTTTTGATTTGCCTAAAAGAAAAGGTTAAACAATATTAAGGTTACGATCCAACAAGTCTGAATGGTTTAGTCATCTCTTAACGAGACATTACAATGCAATCCGAAACTTCACTGGTCTCTTTGTTAAGTTCCTTAATGCAGTTTGGACTTTGGAGCTCCTATATTGGTCACAAAAATAAGGAAATAAAAATTGTAGTCTGAGTCTTAACACTGTTCAGTGCTTAGAAATGAAAGGATAACTTCCATTCCATTCTCAACCCTATAAGCTCAACTTCGGTATCCCAAATGGTCTGACATGTTTATTCATTTGATATCAACAAATAATTATAAGCCAATTTACATACATACGAGATTGTTGGACAAAAAATTGATAAACTGGTCGTGTTATTTGGAATATGACTAGTGAGTTTATATATTCATGGCCTTGTTTCCGGGGAAATTGCAAACTTATCACCTCCTTTACCTAAAAATGTGTCCAAATTCAAAGGATGATTGAAATAACTAAGCACGAAAAATATCACACCTCCACCACCTATACACTATGCAAATTGATATTTCTTTGTTCCGTATATCAAAACTTTTCCTATAATTTAAATGAATAGAATGTAAAATATTAATCAATTTTATCTTTTAAATTGAATTGAACTATTAGGATAAATTTATATTTTGTTCAACAGGCAAAATTTTTTATGGTTAAATAAAAAATTTGGGTTTAATTTGTGTCTATATTAAAAATTAATTGATGCTTTAATTTGATAATAGTTATTATTAGGAATTAACGTTACAGGATGAACTCTTTCAAAAAAAAAAAAAAAAAGTTCTTACCGTTCATTTATGGGATATAAAATTTCAGTCCGTGGCTTTATTTACAACATTTTGGACACGTTGCAAAAATTGATGGATCACAACATTATTTGAGTTCTTTCAAAGCCCAAAAGTTTATGGAAAGGTAAACGTCAAATCTAAGTCTCCACTGGCAAGTTTGGCTTAACCAATCACGTATCACCATACACTTAATTACTGATGATTGCCTTAAACCATTTTATGCTTAAATTTTATTTATATATTTTTTTTTTTGAGGGAAAAATTTTATGCTTAAGTTAAAAGCGAAACTAACATTGTATTATTCTTCTAAAAAAAAGAAAAAAAAAGAAAAAAACACTAAAAAAACTAACATTGTATTGATAAAAATAAAATAAAAAACTTTGTAGACCACTTCCAATCCGAAGACGATGCTGATATTAAGGACTTTTGTCATGTTTTTCAAGGGAAATTTTTATTTTTGCCATGGTGCACAAGAGTGAATGAATATCATACTATCATTCAGTAGATGATGTATGCGTGAGGGAGAGACCCTGCATGTAGTCCAAAGGTAATCACTTAGTATGGGAAGAAAATATCTTGCGTATAAGGTGAATGCAGCTAGCTTCTCATAGTCTGTGGCCTCCTTCATACCCATATTGTGTCTCGCTGCATAGACCTAATATATATGATACATTCTCCTCCTTTTATTTTTTATTTTTTTTATTAATGAACTTTTTTTTTTTATAGAAAGTTTCAACTTATAACATCCGCTCCTGATGATAGTTTTTTATTATTAGACCAAGACACTAATTAGTTTTTGGTGTAGGCGGGGATTGAACCTCAAATCTCTTATATAACCATTAGAGAGTTTACCAGTTGAGTTAATTGAAACTCACTTTTATTAATGAACTTGATACATTCTCCTTAGTAGAGAATGTAATTCAACAAATATATACTTGGCGTTATACCTCTCTCAAATTTGGCATGCATGCCATTAAGATGTCCTACCCTTACCCATCATGTGTAGGGCATGTCTCAACATTTTATACTTTGTATAATTTCATAGTCTACCCGCTTTTAGATGCATAAAACCCTCCAACCCTCCATTAGGATGCTCTAAACCACACGTGCCATATATCATTTGGATTAGACACCCATCAGTTAGGAGACATACTAGAATAATACTACTAGCTACTCTAAGAAAGCAAATGCATAACTAATTAATTAAAGAGTTATAAAATTGCATAAATAATCAAACTAAAATATAGAAAACATGATAATCATAAACTTTGATTACATTGTTTGAGCCTTTGAGGTTGTTATAATCATTTTGGTTGAGTTCATGGGTAATTCAATGATTTCTATGTAGGGGTCTCCTGGTGATTTCTGTGTAGTTTAAAAATATTCTATAGATTTTTGAAAATCATGGAGGCTTTTGATCATTTTTGTGGGGCTTAAGGATATTTTGACGATTTTTGGATATTTTAGGAGCATTATAGTACTTTTTATTTACTTTAGGAGTAATTTTATTGATTTAGGGTATTTTGGTCATTTCATTATAAATTAGGGTTATTTTGTTGATTGTGATGCTCATGGGGGCGTTGGGATTTTTGTGGTTTTTACAACTATAGGGATATTCTTATAATTTTAAATAATTTTAAGGTTAATTTGATGATTTTCAATTTTTTGGGCTTTTAAGTAATTTTTGAAAAGTTTGAGGGTAATATTTTGGGGGTTTAGATATATTTTGATAATTTCAATAATTTTTGGTTCAATTTGATGATTAAGGTATTTTAGGGGTACTTTTATTTTTTCATGAAGTTCGGAGGATAGTGTGGCCATTTTGGTGGACTTAGGGGGGTATTCGATCATTTCCAAGATGTTTGGGGGTAAAAATTAAGATAATGGAAATATGTGGGCCTTTTTGTGATTAGTATGGTGTGTGGGGTTAATTTGGTAATTCGTGGCAAGTGTAGGGGTGTTTCTATAATTCCATTAAAGGTGATGTCATGTTATAAATTTTTTTTTTTTTTTTTTTGGCGTTAAAAGGGATTTTATTGCAAACACTGAAAGTACAGCACAGAGACTTCAAAGAGTTACAAACTACAAACACATCAAACTATACAATAACACCACAACTATTAAGACACAGTAACAAGACAAACACAACAACAGGAAAGGACATAAAACACACACACAGACTTCCGATAGCTAGATTTCAACTTCCTTAGTATATACAACCCATTGATCGAGGCGAGGTGAATCCCAGTGAGTCCCAAAAATAGCATTGCATCAAAAACGTAGGACAGGTGTCATAGAAAATTTCACGCTCAGATTGATCTGCTCCTTTCTTTGCCAATAGGTTGGCACACCCATTAGCTTCCCTCCAAATGTGATCAGTTTTGACCACCCAAGGTCGCTCCAGGATTGACCTGCAATCATGGATCAAGTTAGAATATTCCAAAGGAAATTGGGAGTTCAAGTTTGTTATCCAATTATGTGCCAATTTGGAATCCACCTGAAGATTAATGTATTCGTATCCATTATTCCAAGCAAATTTTAAACCTTCTCTAATTTCCCATAGCTTTGCCATCATGCTATGGGTGATACCTATGTTAATTGAGAATCCTCCTATCCATTTCCCCCAATGACATTGTTATGTTATGTTATTAACTCTACATAAATTATAACATAACATAACAATGTCATGTTATAATTTATGTAGAGTTAGGGTTTTGTTGTAATTTTATGAAGGAAAAAAAAAATTATTTTCATATTTTCGGTCGTGACCTCGAAAATAAGTTTGAAAACATTTTTTGTTTTTGTTTTTGTTTGGCTCACACGAAAAATCATTAATATTTCATATAATTCTAAATAATTATATAAACCAGAGCTTTCATTCATGTAAATAGGCCTTCTGCAAAGAGCTTTGTGGCTCAGATGCATAACCTCTTCACATTTATTAGAAAAACTAAGGAAAATTCCTCCTAGCCCAATATTGTAAATATTGAATTCTATATATTAAAAAAATTATTATATAAAAATTGTAGGGACACGTTTTGCAGCCCAAGCTCAAGATATATGGGATTTTGGCCCAGTGAGCTCAGTACAATAAATTTGTAGAGGGTGAGTTGGAGAACTAGACCCTAATGAATTTAACAACAGTTAGTATGGATTTAAAAGATGATCAAGCAAGAACAAGGAAAATAGAGCTAAATGAATTCACTGTTCGAGGATGTATTTTGTCATATAAATCAATAACAGTTGAGTACAAGTACAATTTTGATTGCTACAGTATTCTTTTTCTATTTTTCCGATCCTCTCCTAATGGTGGGTCTCTTACATTATATAGTCCCCCTTGGACCATCCTGATTCTACACTTGTTGATCATTTAAGCCCTTACTTGAGTGTCTGTTCTTTTAGACACCTTCTTTGGCTTTTTGTGAGTTGTGATAGCCAAGACAACACTGTTCAGGAGTCTTCTTCACATAAATGCTGCCAGAAAAGTAGCTGCAGTGCATTTAATGCTGTGGTAGCAGCTTTTCCTTAGATATTTTCGGACTCCCTTCCTTCTCGTATGTTCATGAGGTACCTCCCTATTACTGGAGCTTCTTGGAAGGCTACCTTGATTGCTAAAATACATATTTTGAGCTATATTTATCATATTTGAGGAGGAATTCCTCCTCGGACCACCTTCCACTCATTCCTTATTTATGAGACTCTAAACTGGACCCCCTCATAATTATTTGTCCTTTTTCGGACTTGTCAACGTCCCCAAAAAAAGCCCAAGGCCCAATATATGATTTTGGGCCCTTATCCTGCAAAAATATTTTCTAATTTGGGGACATTTGAATTGGAAAAATATACCATGAATTCTAAATTTACACAAAAAAAAAAAGAGTCGAAAGCAATTAATTTGAGTAATAAATTATAATGTCATTTGAGAGAGAAAAAAAAAATCAACAATATGTGAGTGATAAATAGTAAAAATTCGTAAAGATTTTAACCAAAACTTTATCCATATTGCTATTAAGAGAGTACAAGTTTTTGATGTACATTCGTTATAGTTATAGTTCAATTGATAAATTCTCTTTTCCTCAAATAAGGGACTTTTCACTTTAGTTGAATTTCATCTACACCAAAAACAATTAATATATTGGTTTAATAATAAAGAGCAATAATTATAGAGCAAAAATAATACATTCAAATCCTATCTTTTGTGTGTATATATAAATGTCTAAATAGTCGCAAATACCATCACACATTAATCATGGTAAGTTTTAAAACTTCAAAGAACAAGATCAAAGAAAGAAAAAAAAAATATTATTATTTTTTTCATTGAAAAAAAATTACCTATATTTTAGACTAGTTAGATAAAGAACAAATCCTATACCGCATAATAAAAATTGAATTAGTAATTGTAGTTGTGCGAATTGCCAAGTGACTATCTTATCTTTATGACAAATATGTTTACCCAAAGTAAAATTATTTTATCCAAGTTTTAAGAAATTTTCTTCTAAAAAAATAGTTTAAAGAAATTTAAGGTTCTACGCCAACTAAAATTCTATTACCAAGAGTTTTAAATAATTTAAGAGTAAACACTATACATGCATGTCTCAATATATATCTATATTCAAGCATCTTAAAATTAATTTGGTTTTGTCACTTGACTCATTAATTGCAATTAGTAAGATAGTTAATTTATTTTAAGTGAAACTCACTTAAAGTATTGAATGACTCACTAATTATTGATTTAAAAATTTTAATTTATTTACAAATAAATTTGAAGTTTCTTCCTTTAAAAAAACTTCAAATGGATACTGTTACAGTTTTACAACTTTTTAAACCTTATAATACAATCAAAAGGACCCACAGTCTTGTTTCTCATGGAAACGAAACCGTCGATACAAGAAATGGATCCGATCAAAAATGAGATCGGCTTCAACTCCATGCTAGCACAGAGAAAAAATTGTTGATGATGATGCAGTTGATCGATTACCTGAATAGCCGGACAACGTTATAGAACACATTCTTTCCTTCCTTCCTACTAAACAAGTAGTTAAATCTACTATTTTGTCTACCCAATGGAAACACTTGTGGACTACATTCCCCATTCTGAATTTTGAAATACATTCAGAACACAGTAATGAACCTCTAGAAAAAACTTTACAATTACGGAGCCGCAGCCAAAATCAGAGGCCACATATAAAGAATTTTACACTTGTGAAAAGCAGTTGCAAAGGAAATTCTCAGCTTGACCGCTGGATTAGTTTTGTACTTGAGAGTAATGTGGAAGAGCTTAATCTTTGGTTTGGATGGTCCACTACATGTTATTCCTTGCCTCAGAGTGTTTTGGTAGCAAAATCCTTAACTGTGTTGACTCTAAAGGGTTGTTGTTTGAAGTCATCCTGTAGTGATATAAACTTACCATCTTTGAGAAAATTATCTTTAAAAGAAGTTGTCCTGCGATAGAACACATGGGAATTTTTTGCTGTCAATGCATTAAAAGTATAAAGATTTTTGGTCTTCTTAAACTCATGAGAATGGAAATTTGGGGCTGTCAATGCCTTAAATGTATAAAGATTTCCAGTCTTCCTAAACTCGTGGAAATTAAGGTACACAACAATGACCTTGAGAGGTTTGAGTTGGAAGAATCAAATCTTCATTATCTATGTATAACAGAGAAGCATATATCCGAGCTCAACTTGCTTCCTTTAAAAAAACTGAAAAAGCTATATCTAGTTATGCCGAACTTAACAGAAAAGTGGCTTCATTACCATCTTTCTGGACTTCCACTCCTTGAGACCTTAGAGCTAACTTCTTGTTATATGCTGAAAAGAATAAAGCTTTCAAGTCATCATCATCATCTTAAATCATTGGGATTGTCGTCATGCGACAATCTGGTAGAAGTCATGGTTGATTCTCCTATGCTATGCAGACTCTCATGTTATGGCAATACTAGCAATGTGGCAATATCTATTTTGTTGAATGCTTCGGATTTGTTAGAAGTTAAGTATGTGATTCTGGCTATCGTTCCTGGAATGCTGAAAGGATTAAATTCCTCTCAAAGATGGGAAATTTAAAAGTATTCGAATTGAGTAGTTTTTCATTTAAGGTATTTCCTTATTTGATTATATATCTTTTTCATAAATTTCTTTCACTTTATTTTTTATCTTGGAATTTTTTTTAAGTATAAAAACTCTAATCAGTCCTTTTGTTTAATTTAATTATTATTATTTATTTATTTTTTGTTTTTTGGCAAAGGATGTGATTATTCCAAAAGATTTGAGAGAAACCATACGCTCACCATTAATAATGTCAAGCATTTAAAGCTATCATTATTTGCTCTGCAATTTGAAAGCCAGGAAATCAGAGAACTTTTAGATGGTTTGTTTGGATTTCTCCTCTTCCATACAAGTTAGTAATGGAATCAAGCGGAATCAAGTCAAATCCCAATTTTGACAAAATAACCTTTGAGTTATTACATTTATTTATTTCTTAGAATCTTCTAACTTGTTCATTATGTTTCACTAGTGATTAATGATGGTGCTAATTAGTGCTTTAGTTTTTCCAATGAACTTATTATTGTAAAAACCATTCTTGTTATATGTTTTTTCCTCTTGTGCTACTCAAGTTTACTTTCGATAGGGTGGATATTTTCGTTATTACTTGTCAGTAACGTAACAGTAAGATTTCTGGTGTGGTTAAAAGTTTAGGGATTCATTCTTGTCTTTTTGGTATTTGATGCTGCTTATGTTCGCTACATGTCCTCTTTATTTTTATTTAAGGAGCATCAATTACTTGAACAGTTGAACATGCTTGATTTGAAGGTTTTAAGTTAAATCTTCC
This sequence comes from Quercus suber, assembly GCF_002906115.3. Taxonomy (NCBI): domain Eukaryota; kingdom Viridiplantae; phylum Streptophyta; class Magnoliopsida; order Fagales; family Fagaceae; genus Quercus; species Quercus suber. The sequence goes on along the minus strand of NW_027069920.1, from coordinate 386,059 downwards.
TGATTATGTTCTAATTGAAATTAAAACATTTACAAAAAGTTGTGTAAGCTTACCCTTTCTTTAACTTAAGTTCTTGTTCTGGGTATCATAGTAATCTACATTCTAGGTAACATTGAATCCAATGCTATTGCTGCTGCCATGGCATGGGCTATAGCACTAAGGAAAAGGTTCCTGTTCTGAATTCTTAATGATCCTCAAGCTAATCAGGCAGGCTTTGTGAGAGTTATTGACTCCCTCTATTGCCTTGGTCTCGCATTTTTTTCATTCCATTAAATACTCAGAAGTTAGAACCAGTGAACCACCCTGAAATTAATAGGCTTAGAATCAGCAAACTTGTTTATCTCCACCTATGTTGTTGAAAAGGGGAAGGGACTAACCAGTGAACTCCTTATATTTTTAATCTTTTGGAGTAATACGCTTTGTCAGGTTTAGTAGGTTTATTGTTATGTAAGTAAAAGATTAATGCATTTACTCAATAGCTAAAAGAGACCTCATAATCTTGTTGTTGTTCCATAGGAATTATCTTCAGCAGTTTAAGCATGTCCTTGAGTGATTCTTTACCCTTGCTAAATCTCACATTGGAGAATTGTTCAGAAGGCTAGAAAGATGGATCTTGATAGCAAATATTAATTTTCTAATTGCACTGTTAAAGGAAATTAATACGGAGTCATAGAGTAATGGTTTCATGTTCATATTATAGGAAGAAGGGAATTTTTTTTTTTTTTTTTTTTTTATTTATATATATATATATATATATTTTTTTTTTGAGGGAAAAATTTTATGCTTAAGTTAAAAGCGAAACTAACATTGTATTATTCTTCTAAAATAAAAAGGAAAAAAAAAAAAAAACTAACATTGTATTAATAAAAATAAAATAAAAAACTTTGTAGACCACTTCCAATCCGAAGGCGATGTTGATATTAAGGACTTTTGTCATGTTTTTCAAGGGAAATTTTTATTTTTGCCATGGTGCACAAGAGTGAATGAATAGTATACTATCATTCAGTAGAAGATGTATGCATGAGGGAGAGACCCTGCATGTAGTGCAACTCATTCCAGAGGTGACTTAGCATGGGAAGAAGTATCTTGTGTACAAGGTGAATACAGCGAGCCTCTCACAATTTGTGACCTCTTTCATACTTATATTTTGTCTCGCTACATAGACCTAATATATATATATATATATGATACATTCTCTTCTTTTTCTTTTTCTTTTTTATTTTTTTATTAATGATTTTTATTTTTTTTGGAGAGAGTTTCAATTTATGGCATCTGCTCTTATCATCAGACCAAGACACCAATAATTTTTTGGTGTAGGTGGGGATTGAACTCTAGATCTCTTATACAACCATTAAAGACTTAGAAAATGAGCTAACTAAAACCCACTTTTATTAATGAACTTGATACATTCTCCTTAATAGAGAATGTAATTCAACAAATATATACTTTGTGTTATACCTCTCTCAAATTCGGCACGCATGCCAATAAGATGTCCTACTCCTACCCTTACCCATCATGTGGAGGGCATGTCTCAACATTTTATACTTTTTATAATTTCATAGTCTACCCGCTTTTAGATGCATAAAACCCTTCATTAGGATGCTCTAAACCACACGTGCCATATATCATTTGGATTAGACACCCATCAGTTAGGAGACATACTAGAACAATACCATTATCTACTCTAACAAAGCAAATTTATAACTAATTAATTAAAGAGTAATAAAAATGCATAAATAATCAAACTACAACATAGAAAACATGATAATCATAAGCTTTGATTACAATGTTTGAGCCTTTGAGTCTGTTATAATCATTTTGGTGGAGTTCATGGATAATCCGATGATTTCTATCTAAGGGGTCTCCCGGTGATTGCCAATCCGAAGATAAAGCCAAAAACTTTGTAGACCACTTCCAATCCGAAGGCGATGCTGATATTAAGGACTTTTGTCATGTTTTTCAAGGGAAATTTTTATTTTTGCCATGGTGCACAAGAGTGAATGAATAGTGTACTGTCATTCAGTAGATGATTTATGTGTGAGTGAGAGACCCTGCATGTAGTGCAACTTATTCTAAAGATCATCACTTAGTATAGGAAAAAGTATTTTGTGTATAAGGTGTATGCAGCTAGCCTCTCACAATTTGTGGCCCCTACACACCTATATTGTGTCTCGCTGCATACACCTAATATACATGATAAATTCTCTTTAGTAGAGAATGTAATTCAACAAAGATATACTTCGCGTTAAACCTCTCTCAAACTCGGCATGCATGCCATTACGATGTCCTGCCCTTACCCATCATGTGGAGGGCATTGTCTCAACATTTTATACTTTCATAGACAAATTTTTATTAATACTGTTATAAATACTTTGAAAGTGTTTCAAGACTCTTTTCATATGTTCATAGTCTACCCACTTTTTAGATGCATAAAACCCTCCATTAGGATGCTCTAAACCACACGTGCCATATATCATTTGGATTAGACACCCATCAGTTAGGAGACATACTAGAATAATACTACTAGCTACGCTAAGAGAGCAAATGCATAACTAATTAATTAAAGAGTTATAAAATTGCATAAATAATCAAACTACAATATAGAAAACATGATAATCATAAACTTTGATTACAATGTTTGAGCCTTTGAGGGTGTTATAATCATTTTGGTGGAGTTCATGGGTAATTCGATGATTTCTATGTGGGGGTCTCCTGGTGATTTCTGTGTAGTTTAAAAATATTTTATGGATTTTTGAAAATCTTGGAGGCTTTTGATCATTTTTGTGGGGCTTAAGAATATTTTGATGATTTTTGGATATTTTAGGAGCATTATAGTACTTTTTATTTACTTTAGGAGTAATTTTATTGATTTAGGGTATTTTGGTCATTTCATTATAAATTAGGGTTATTCTGTTGATTGTGGTGCTTATGTGGGCGTTGGGATTTTTGTGATTTTTACAACTATAGGGATATTCTTATAATTTTAAATAATTTTAAGGTTAATTTGATGATTTTCAAATTTTTGGGCTTTTAAGTAATTTTTGAAAAGTTTGAGGGTAATATTTTGGGGGGTTTAGATATATTTTGATAATTTCAATAATTTTTTGTTCAATTTGATGATTAAGGTATTTTAGGGGTACTTTTATTTTTTTCATGAAGTTCGGAGGATAGTGTGGCCATTTTGGCGGACTTAGGGGGTATTCGATCATTTCCAAGATGTTTGGGGGTAAAAATTAAGATAATGGAAATATGTTGGCCGTTTTGTGATTAGTATGGTGTGTGAGGTTAATTTGGTAATTTAGGGCAAGTGTAGGGGTGTTTCTATAATTCCATTAAAGCCTTTAATTTAAAGGTGAGGTCATGTTATAATTTATGTAGAGTTAGGGTTTTGTTGTAATTTTATGAAGAATTTTTTTTTCCTTCATATTTTCAGTCGTGACCTTGAAAATAAGTTTGAAAACATTTTTTTTGTTTTTTTGTTTTTGTTTTTGTTTTTGTTTTTGTTTAGCTCACACGAAAAATCATTAATATTTCATATAATTCTAAATAATTATTAAACCAGAACTTTCATTCATGTAAATAGGCCTTATATAAAGAGCTTTGTGGCTCAGATGCATAGCCTCTTCGCATTTATTAGAAAAACTAGGGAAAGTTCCTCCTAGCCCAATATTGTAAATATTGAATTCTCAATATTAACAAAATTATTATATAAAAAATCTTTTCTAATTTTTGGGACATTTGAATTGGAAAAATATACCCTGAATTCTAAATTTACACAAAAAAGAGTCAAAAGCAATTAATTTGAGTAATAAATTATAATGTCATTTGAGAGAGAAAAAAAATAAATAAAATGTGAGTGATAAATAGTAAAAATTTGCTAAGTTTTTAACCAAAACTTTATCCATATTGTTATTAAGAGAGTACAAGTTTTTGATGTACATTCGTTATAGTTATAGTTCAATTGATAAATTCTCTTTTCCTCAAATAAGGGACTTTTCACTTTAGTTGAATTTCATCTACACCAAAAACAATTAACATATTGGTTTAATAATAAAGAGTAATTATTATAGAGTAGAAATAATACATTCAAATCCTATCTTGTGTGTGTATATATAAATGTTTAAATAGTCGCAAATACCCACACACATTAATCATGGTAAGTTTTAAAACTTCAAAGAACACGATCAAAGAAAGAAAAGAATAAATAATAAAATTATTATTTTTTTCATTTAAAAAAAATTACCTATATTTTAGACTAGTTAGATAAAGAACAAATCCTACACTGTATAATAAAAATTGGATTAGTAATTGTAGTTGTGTCAACTGCCAAGTGACTATCTTATCTTTATGACAAATGTTTACACTCTTACTAATTATTATGGTATTTTTTTAATTTAAAAATATTAAGATATTTTATCCTAGATTAAACTCTATTTCTAATAGCCTACCCAAAGTAAAATTATTTTATCCAAGTTTTAAGAAATTTTCTTCTAAAAAAAATAGTTTAAAGAAATTTAAGGTTCTACATCAACTAAAATTCTATTACCAAGAGTTTTAAATAATTTAAAATAAACACTATACATGCATGTCTCAATATATATCTATATTTAAGCATCTTAAAATTAATTTGGTTTTGTCACTTGACTCATTAATTGCAATTAGTAAGATAGTTAATTTATTTTAAGTGAAACTCACTTAAAGTATTGAATGACTCACTAATTATTGATATAAAATTTTTGATTCTTCCTTTAAAAAAAAATTATATATTTTTATAATTTTGAGTTCAAGTCACAAATTTTGTGTGTGTAGGTTGTGTGCAAGAGTGTAATTACTCCAAATTCGTTTCTGAATTTGCTTAGTATTTATTTTCCGAATCAGTTGAGGATACTTTTACAACTTTATAAACCTTTAGAATACAATCAAAAGGACCCACAGTCTTGTTTCTCATGGAAATGAAACTGTCGATACAAGAAATGGATCCAATCAAAAATGAGATTGGCTTCATCTCCATGCTAGTTGTTTCGAGTATTCGAAGAAGTGGAGGCATCGCTCTGTTGTGGAAATATTTTGTCACAGTAGATCCTCAAACCTTTTCTCTTAACCACATTGATGTATACATTTCGGCTCCTATGCAGGAGCAATGGCGACTCACTGGGGTGTATGGCCACCCTAAGGATCAACATAAACAAGAGACGTGGGCCCTAATGAGACATCTCCAAAGTTGGATAATGAAACCATGGATGTGCATTAGGGATTTTAACGAAGTCCTTCGGTCCAATGAGAAGAGGGGCAGGCTAGCAAAACTGTTGAGCATGATGCAAGAGTTTCGGGGTGCATTGCTACACTGTGACCTTGCTGACCTAGGGTATCAAGGGTACACCTATACATGGCAGAATGGGTGCACTGGTGATGACTTTGTTGAACAATGTCTAGACTGAGCTTGTGCAAACTCAAAGTGGAGGGAGATGTTCCCAATGGCCAAAGTAACACACCATACAACCTTATACTCGAATCATGACCCCATTACCTTGAACACCAATCACGGCAGTAGCAGGTCGAGACGATGAAGGAAAATGTAGCGGTTTGAAGAAAAGTGGGTGGCACATACGGATTGTGAGGAACTGATTCAGACCTCCTGGATTGAAACCCAACCGAGGGGTAGTCCGATGTACTGTTTATTTGAAAAAATAAAAAAAATGTCGACATGACCTAGTGCAATGGAGCCGTAATGCCTGTGGGGATACAAGGACCAAGCTAGGTGCAAAACAATAGGAACTCCAAGACTTGTCAACTACTGATTATGCGCACAACTTGGACTAAATCAACTTGATATGTTGGGAAGTAAATGAGTTGCTTAATCACGCAGAGGCTTTTTTTTTTTTTTTTGGAGTGCTCTCGGGCTATTTGGCTCCCTAGGGGAGAAAGAAAACACCAAATTCTTTCACTAAAGAGCTAGTTAGCGACGAAGGAAGAATCATATAAAGGGGTTGACCGATGAAGATTGGATTTGGCAAACAGAGGAGAATAAAATGGCTGAGATGGTGGAAGCGTATTATAGGGGCTTGTTCACAACCTCAAATCTGACACATATCAGTGAGGTCTTAAATGTTGTGGAACGTGTAGTAACTGATGGGATGAGGCAGTCCTTACTACTATCGTATTCAGAGGACGAAGTATGTGCAGCTTTGTTTCAAATGCATTCGTCAAAGTCACCCGGCCTGGATGGAATGTCACCATACTTTTTACAAACATTTTGGCATATCGTGGGTCCTAACGTAATCTTGGCAATGATTTTGGTACTGTACTCAGGTTGGTATTTACAAAAGATGAACTATGCCTAAATTGTGCTCATACCGAAGTCGAAAAATCCGAAGCACATCACTGAATATAGACCTATTAGCCTGAGGAACATGATCTCTTGGTTGGTGTCGAAGGTGCTAGCTAACAGAGTGAAGACCATCCTACCAAATGTCATATCCGACTCTTAAAGCGCTTTCGTACCTGGTAGACGGACAATACTACAGTGGCATATGAGATGCTTCATTGCATGCGAAACAGGAGGAAAGGAAAGATTGGCCATATGGTGGTCAAGTCAGATATTAGCAAAGCATATGATCGAGTGGAATGGGATTTCCTTCGACAAATTATGCTCAAAATAGGGTTGCTAGACCAATGGGTGGAATTGGCTATGGAAACGGTGCGAATTGCTTCATACTCAGTACTGATTAATAGTGAGCCAAGGGGACACATCACCCTAACCTGAGGGATTAAGCAAGGTGACCCTCTTTCCCCATACCTCTTCCTTCTTTATGCTGAGGGATTGTCTTCGTTGTTACAACAAGTTACTGTATCGGGTCAGCTGCATGCCATAACTTCATGTCAAGGTGGAGTACAAGTTTCACATATTCTCTTCGTTAATGATAGTCTACTCTTCTGTGATGCTACACCTGGTGATTGTTAGAACCTTCTCAACATTCTGGGCTTATATGAAGAGGCTTCAGGGTAAACTATTAATAGATAGAAAACCTCTATATTCTTTTGCCGAAATACTAAGCCAGAGATAAGAGGTGTAATTAGAGAGATGTTGGGAGCACAGGTTATGGTGGATTATGAAAATACTTAGGATTGCCAATGGTGGGTGGTAAGTCCAATGTGAGTACCTTTAAGGAGCTACAGGAGAGGGTCACAAAGAGAGTCATGGGATGGAAGGAGAAGCATATCTCGAAGGTAGGGAGAGAGGTGCTAATTAAGACGGTAGCTCAAGCCATACCCACCTACTCCATGAGCTTGTTCAAAATTCCTAAAACTGTCTGTAATGGGACAAACTCAGAATGAGAAGAAAATACATTGGATTAATTAGGGTAAGTTGTGTGGTCAAAGAAGAAAGGAGGAATGGGCTTTCGAGATATCAACGCTTTCAACTTGGCCATGTTGGCCAAACAAGCATGGAGACTTATTAAGAAGACACATTCTTTGTTCTATGGGATGTATAAGGCAAGGTACTTCCCCCGTTGCTCTTTTATGGAAGCTGAACTAGGCTCAAACCTGTCCATGGTTTGGAGAAGCTAGCTCCAAGCTCGCGATGTCATCAGGGAAGGGTCTGTATTGGAAGTGGGAGATGGGAGGTCCATTGGTATCAGTTCTTATAAGTGGCTACGAGATGGTGCAAACCAAAATCTGAGAGTATGTGACTTGATCAATGAGGTGACCCATCAGTGGGACCAGAGTATCCTCGCTGCCACCTTCACTTGAGCCACATTGGAAGACATCCTGAGGATTCGGGTGGACGCGTCGAACACAAGAGACATGGAAGGAAAATAAGCCCCGGGAGTTTACGGTGAAGACGGCATACCAAGTGGCCCTCGGGCTCAGCCACCCCCACTCTGGGGAACACTCCTCCGCCTCTCAAGATCAGCGTTTGTGGAAGAGACTATGGTCCCTAAACGTACCTCCGAAGGTTAGGACCTTTATGTGGAGAGTGTGTTGCAATGTTCTCCCTACAAAATCCAACCTTGCTCGGCAGAAAGTGCAGATTGACCCGAAGTGCTCTTTTTGCAGACAGCAAGATGAAACAACACAACATATTCTGTGGGAGTGCCCGTTTGCCCGTAATGTATGGGCTTTGGTTCGGGCTAAACTGCAAAAGAGCAGCTTCGTGACAGAGGAGTTCTTCATGCTCGCACGACATATGGTACACAGGCTTGGCGGAAAGGACCGTGATCTGTGGGCCATAACTTCATGGTCGTTGTGGAACGCCCAAAACCGCTTCCAGTTCAAGCATGTTCAAACCCACCCGTGCGAGATTTTCAAGCAGGCAGACTCCTTACTTGAAGAATACAGAGACTAGCCAAGTCTCTCCCCCAAAGATGATTTATACGTTTACGTTGTATTCATGCATGGTTTTGTTTTATTAGCTATCGGTCCATTGTTTTTCTCTGGGCCGTCCTTTGCTTGTAAAGCTCCTGGGTCGGGCTTCCTTTAGTTTTTTTTTTTCTTTTGTTTGTTTCCTTTTGATTAATATACTTCTACCATTTCAGTCAAAAAAAAAGAACACAATATCTCTTTCTATCTTTTTTGTCAAAAAAGAATACAATATCTCAGCCTTGACTTGCTAGTATACTATTATAATAGTACTATCTACAAACCCGAACCTCTTGCACCTAGGAATGTTTTGTTTGTTTCGAAGGAAGATTACAGAGAAAAAATTGTTGATGATGATGCAATTGATCGATTATCTGAGTAGCCGGACAATGTTATAGAACACATTCTTTCCTTCCTTCCTACTAAACAAGTTGTTAAATCTTCTCTTTTGTCTACCCAATGGAAACACTTGTGGACTACATTCCCCATTCTGAATTTTGAAATGCATTCAGAACACAGTAATGAACCTCTAGAAAAAACTTTACAATTACTGAGCCGCAGCCAAAATCAGAGGCCACATATAAAGAATTTTACACTTGTGAAAGGCAGTTGCAAAGAAAATTCTCAGATTGACCGCTGGATTAGTTTTGTACTTGAGAGTAATGCGGAAGAGCTTATCTTTGGTTTGGATGGTCCACTACATGTTATTCCTTGCCTCAGAGTGTTTTGGTAGCAAAATCCTTAACTGTGTTGACCCTAAAGGGTTTTTGTTTGAAGTCAACCTGTAGTGATATAAACTTACCATCTTTGAGAAAATTATCTTTAAAAGAAGTTGATGCAGATGATGAATTTATTCAGAATCTAATTTTTGGATGTCCTGCGATAGAATACATGGGAATTTTTTGCTGTCAATGCATTAAAAGCATAAAGATTTTTGGTCTTCTTAAACTCAATGGCATGGAAATTTGGGGCTGTCAATGCCTTAAATGTATAAAGATTTTCAGTCTTCCTAAACTCGTGGAAATTAAGGTACACAACAATGACCTTGAGAGGTTTGAGTTGGAAGAATCAAATCTTTATTATCTATGTATAACAGAGAAGCATATATCCGAGCTCAACTTCCTTCCTTAAAAAAAATCTGAAAAAGCTATACCTAGATATGCCGAACTTAACAGAAAAGTGGCTTCATTACCATCTTTCTGGACTTCCACTCCTTGAGACCTTAGAGCTAACTCCTTGTTATTTGCTGAAAAGAATAAAGCTTTCAAGTCATCATCATCATCTTAAATCATTGGGATTGTCGTCATGCGACAATCAGGCAGAAGTCATGGTTGATTCTCCTATATTATGTAGACTCTCATATTATGGCAATACTAGCAATGTGGCAATATCTATTTTGTTGAATGCTTCGGATCTGTTAGAAGTTAAGTATGTGATTCCGGCTATCGTTCCTGAAATGCTGAAAGGATTAAATTCCTCTCAAAGATAGGAAATTTAAAAGTATTTGAATTGAGTATTTTTTCATTTAAGGTATTTCCTTATTTGATTATATATCTTTTTCATAAATTTCTTTCACTTTATTTTTTATCTTGGAATTTTTTTTAAGCATAAAAACTCTAATCAGTCCTTTTGTTTAATTTAATTATTTTTTTTTTTTTGGCAAAGGATGTGATTATTCCAAAAGATTTGAGAGAAACCATACGCTCACCATTATATAATGTCAAGCATTTAAAGCTATCATTATTTGCTCTGCAATTTGAAAGCCAGGAAATCAGAGAACTTTTAGATGGTTTGTTTGGATTTCTCCTCTTCCATACAAGTTAGTAATGGAATCAAGCGGAATCAAGTCAAATCCCAATTTTGACAAAATAACCTTTGAGTTATTACATTTATTTATTTCTTAGAATCTTCTAACTTGTTCATTATGTTTCACTAGTGATTAATGATGGTGCTAATTAATGCTTTAGTTTTTCCAATGAACTTATTATTGTAAAAACCATTCTTGTTATATGTTTTTTCCTCTTGTGCTACTCAAGTTTACTTTCGATAGGGTGGATATTTTCGTTATTACTTGTCAGTAACGTAACAGTAAGATTTCTGGTGTGGTTAAAAGTTTAGGGATTCATTCTTGTCTTTTTGGTATTTGATGCTGCTTATGTTCGCCACATGTCCTCTTTATTTTTATTTAAGGAGCATCAATTACTTGAACAGTTGAACATGCTTGATTTGAAGGTTTTAAGTTAAATCTTCCTGATTATGTTCTAATTGAAATTAAAACATTTTCAAAAAGTTGTGTAAGCTTACCCTTTCTTTAACTTAAGTTCTTGTTCTGGGTATCATAGTAATCTACATTCTAGGTAACATTGAATCAAATGCTATTGCTGCTGCCATGGCATGGGCTATAGCACTAAGGAAAAGGTTCCTGTTCTGAATTCTTAATGATCCTCAAGCTAATCAGGCAGGCTTTGTGAGAGTTATTGACTCCCTCTATTGCCTTGGTCTCGCATTTTTTTCATTCCATTAAATACTCAGAAGTTAGAACCAGTGAACCACCCTGAAATTAATAGGCTTAGAATCAGCAAACTTGTTTATCTCCACCTATGTTGTTGAAAAGGGGAAGGGACTAACCAGTGGACTCCTTATATTTTTAATCTTTTGGAGTAATACGCTTTGTCAGGTTTAGTAGGTTTATTGTTATGTAAGTAACAGATTAATGCATTTCCTCAATAGCTAAAAGAGACCTCATAATCTTGTTGTTGTTCCATAGGAATTATCTTCAGCAGTTTCAGCATGTCCTTGAGTGATTCTTTACCCTTGCTAAATCTCACATTGGAGAATTGTTCAGAAGGCTAGAAAGATGGATCTTGATAGCAAATATTAATTTTCTAATTGCACTGTTAAAGGAAATTAATACGGAGTCATAGAGTAATGGTTTCATGTTCATATTATAGGAAGAAGGGAATTTTTTTTTTTTTTTTTGGGTCCACTAATTGTTATTTTCAGTGGAGAAAATTTGTCAACATGAGTTATTTAATAAACTTTGTGTGACTGGTTCTTTGTTTAGTCAAAGGATTACTGTATCAAATAAGAAGTAATCTGCATTTTATTATTGCAAAGGAAAAAAAAAATTGGCTTATAAACTTTATGCTAGTTTATATCTGAAGCAAAATATGATTGTAGAAATGAAACTTCAATTATTTTTTTTTACTTTTTTTGGTGGACTTTTTTGGGTCTCTATTGTGGTAACAAAAGATGCTAAAAGCCTTAAAGTAACGATGGTATTTTCACAATATTGCACTAATGAAAAAGATCACAATTGATAGCTCGCTGATGTTTTTTGTTTGAACCCTACCTTTCCTATCTCTGCTATCTATCTATTAATAATAAAATTCCTAGAACCTAGATTGGACCAATTCAATGCCATTGAGGCCTTTTAACTTTTGATTCTTACTTTTTAGTTGGCTGATAGGGAGGTTAAGATGCTGTGTTTATTGGAGTTTTTATGTTGCTAACTACTTATTTAAAAGCAAAAATTTTCTATGTTGCTAACATTTTGCTTGTATTTCAGTTCTCATATGAAAAGCCTATCTATAAATGGAAAAGGCCTAGTTGTTGCAAATTCCTACCATTTCCATGGTGGCTTTGCTTGAAGAGTGTCCAAATTGAGACCTTGAGAGGATATGCATATACAAGGATCTCCAATAGGTATCTTTTAGAGAACACAGAAATCTTGGGAATGGTCTCATAGATGTGACTTGTGAAATCTTTTAGTTAAAATGATTTTTGTAAAAGTGAATGTTTTGTAAGATTACTTTGTACATTTATCAAGTGAATGTTTTGTAAGCATTCCACTTTGGCCCTTTCTCAACTAAATATTTTGTAAACAAACCACCCCCAAAAAACCCTCTTTATAGTTGTGGTTTGGCTTCTAAATTATTTGATATTTTAAAAAACTGTTTATTGATTTTGGTATTTGAGAATGAAGTATGCCTACCAAACAAATTATAGAAAATAAGAATCTTACCTTTCCTCCTACCTTTCTATCCTCACAATAGACTCATTAAAATAAATTCAAAATGTGCTTACAAAACCGCTTGTGGAGAAACTCGCACCCCAAATATGTTAGCTCATTATAATAGGTTTGTTCTTTGCAAATAATTGAGGAAAATGTTTCTCTCCAAAAGAGAAACTCTTCAAACTCCTCATATATTTTTTATTAGACGTGAATTTTGAAAATCTAATTGTTGAATTGTATGTTTATTATTGTTCATAACTCGCATGTTAAATTTCGTTCAAATTGGATGTTATTTACTAGTTGATCAATAAACTTGCTTTTTATGCAAAATTTTAGACCACAAAAATTTGAAATTTAAACTTTTGATTGATGACATAGCAATTGATTTTTGATCTTCTTGAAAGACTTAGTTTAGTTGGGAAATTATATGGTTTTTCTAATAGGTAAAATTCAAGCATAGTTGGGAAATTATCATGGTTTTGAAACCTGGACCGTTTAATGAATCGAGAAAAGAAGAGATTCAAGGTTTTTGAGGTCGAACCAAGATTCAACCGAGATCAAACCGTGACGTGTCATTTAATTTTTTTAATAAATTTGATATTTAAATTGGTTTATATTTATTAATTTTTCATTCTTGACCAACAAGATGTGCGTGGCCCAATGGTTTGCAAGTTGGAGATGTTATTTCACTTGTTGAGAGTAGGTATAAATGATGCTCCATTCTCTCACATTTATGATACCACTTATTAAATTCATGGTGAGGTCCATCATGAATACGAGACAAGGAAACACTATTTCACTAAACTCCTAGAGTACCTAAGAATTTTCATATTAACAAGGAGAATAACAATGAATTCTGCTACTCATCCAAAATCACTCCCCTACATGTAGGGCCGGCCCAATATAATTGGGAGTCTAGGGCAAAAGATTTTTGTGGGGCCTTTTATATATAAATATTAATTAAAAAAAATTATCAAATACTACTCCAATTGAGGTTAATTTGATGCATTAAATACATAATTTAATGAATAATTCTAACTATAACTAATGTAAATTTTATAAAGAGACTTGAATATTATAGTTGAAACATAAATTTTAACAAAGAGAAAAAATATATATTATTTTTAAAAAAAGAATATTACTTTATCTATGGTGATACATAGTTAACTAAATTTGTAATATAATTTTTAAGAGACAAAGATAGATATTATTTTGTGTGTGGCGTTGTAGGAGATTAGTTTATAAAAATTAAAGTCTCAAACTATTAGGAGAGATTAATTATCATTGATGAATTAACACATTTGCAACTTTTTTTTTGAAGTATTTTAGGGTTTCAATTGGGTTAGGTCTCTATTAGTCTCATATTTAAAATGCTAAAGGTACCACAAAATGTTCACAATATGATATGTAATAATTGTGATTGATGAACTTCAATTACGTAATTAATGAATATTTGAATTACTTTTTTGTGATTGGTGACATGTTAGTTTATAAGTCTACAGTAAAATTTGTGGTATCTTTTAACATCTCTAAGAAAAAAAAGGCAAATTCTACTCACATACCTTGAGAATTCGACTCATACCAATCAGGTCCAAGACTTTTCAAAACATACCAATTTGGTCCCTTAAGCCAACCTAGTCCCTAAAAATTGTTAGACCAGTGAGTCATTTTTTTTAGCTATCTTAGGGATTAAGTTGGCTTTAAGGATTAAATTGGTAAATTTTGAAAAATCTTAGTTTTGATTGGCATTAGCCCAAATTTCAAAGTATGAAAGTGAAATTTGCTCCAAAAAAAAAGTGTACAACTATTTGAAAAAATTCATATATATTTTTTTATATAAAATTTAGGGTCGTTTACAAACAGGGATGATGGGAGAGAAAAAAAAAAAAAAAAAAAAAAGAGAAGGGGGTAGAAATTTTTTTTATGGTGGGGGCTTAAGGCCCTAAACTTAAGTTGCCTAGGCCTTGTGCTGGCTCTGCCTACATGCTAGACTACTTCCTCCATTGATGCAGACTTAAAACTTTCCATGGATTTGGGTCATGGGTGAGAATGATTAGATGTTAGCTTCGTGGGTGTATGATGTCTGTCTAATATGGGCTGCGATGTCTGCAATTGACTATGGGCATTGGGCCTTAAAGTTATAATGTATAATACGCCCAAAAGAAGCGGTCTCTCTCAACAGTCTCATATGATCAAGATATTGGTGAAAATTAGTAAATTCTGACAAAGCAAACAGATTTTCAAGAACGACATTGACAATCCGGGTCACAAAAATCCACATACAAACACAAACGTCATAACACCTTGGAAATAAAAATTCCTGAGATTTGAAAAGTATAAGGTTAACAAGGCCCTTAAAGTCAAATAGAGAATATTTATATGGATATGATCATATGATCCTCTTCCTCTATATATACTCGTGTGATCCAAAAGTCTTCCAGTTGTTCTTGTAGAGAGCTCAGTCTCAATCTCACACTCAATCAGAAATGGAGTCCAGCTTCAAAACCCAACCACTCCTCCTCCTTCTCTTTCTTCTCTTCAACTTCTCTTCCATTACTGAATCAAACCAGGTACTTTTTCTTCAACTCTCATCTCCATACTCAGTCTCGTTTCAACTTTTCTTTTTCTTTTGCAAAAAAAACTTCTGGGTTGTTGAGGAAACCATGGAACATAGAAGAAAAGGTAAAACTTGGCCCCTTTTGATATTTATGGGGGCTTTTTTTTTTTTTTTTTTTGGGTTGTGGTTTACTTGTTTTAGTTTCTTCAAAGTGAAGTTCTGCTGGAGTCAACTGTTCTTTATGTCATAAAGAGATAAGGCTGAAATAACTCACTTATATTCATAATTCAATCAACAAATAGAAAACAGAAACAAAACTATGACTATGTTGTTCCATTTTTACTTTCTGGGTTTTTCTTTTTTAACCAAACTGGAGTATTATGTTATGTAATTTTTATTATTTTTGAAAAAAAAATGTTTCAGTTTTGTAATGCTGGGATTGAGTATGGTGAATCGTCATGTGGGGTTTCGTCTTCATCGTCGAATATATTGATTAAAGGGGGAACGGTTGTGAATGCTCATAGAGAGGAGGTTGCTGATGTTTATGCGAAGGATGGGATCATTGTTGCTGTGAAGCCTAATATCAAGGTACTATCTTTTTTTTTTTTAAATGTTGTAGTTATGTAAATCTACCAAGTGCTTTGTTTTGAATTGGTATAAGTTGTGTGTTGTATTGTTAATTGATGAGAGACTGGTGTTATCAATGGTGGGATTGGATCATGTCATATTATTCTGGTAAAGGACTCTTGAACATTGAATGGTGTTGGTTCTGTATGTTATATTGGACTTAGCCTCAGGGCCCTATGTTTAAGTTCTACGCTTATGTAATTTGGCATTAGAGGGGATAACAAAGATGTTGGCTGTATGGAATAAATAATATTGAGCTCTCCCACTTACTTTTAATCTGTTTTCCTGATGCATATATTTGTTGGCTGACAGACTAAAAAAGTCTAAAAATAAATGTCTTTTGGATGGTTAGTGAAATTGAGTTAAAACCAGTTGCGGATTGGAAGATAGTTTTTTCCCTTATTCAATTAAGAAACTTGGGTACTATAGAACTTACCTTACAATACACATAACCAAACTCTCTAAGGGAAACTCTTATAGTGGTTTGTAAAAGTGAGACATACACTTTGGAGGCATGTTGAGGGTTTGTAATGTGGGAAGAGCTGGATTGATGGACTGCTTTTATGAAAAGTTCTTGTAGGATATCCTTATGATGGTGTTAGGAATGGCTAGGAAGTCCATAAGATTCTTGTGTAAGATTTTGTTGATGGTAGGAAATTCCAATTTTGGCATGATTTTTGTATGGGGAGGTTTACTTAAAGCAGCTTTTCTAGACATTTGAGCTAGAGTGGTACAGGATAGCAAGCTAAAGTATACAAGTGACTCCAAAGGGGGCATTCCAGGGTGTTTTGTGTGTTTGTGTGTGTGTGTGTGGCTATGGAAGAGTATAATTGTGTTGACATTCCCTCTAAGTGACTCTTTTTGTATGGATAGTTGTTTTTTGAAAGATTCTTATGATGGAGAATCTAGAAGAGTGTGTAACATGTAAGCACAATGGAGAGAGGATGGATCATCTTCTGCTACATTGTTCTTTTATTATTTTTAAGGGAGATTTGGTCTCTACAATTTCATTTTTCTAGGATCTCTTGGGTAAATCTGAGGGTGGTAGTTGAGATGCTGGCTAGTTTGGAAAAGATTCTTATGGTGGAGAATTTTGTTTACCAAAGACAGTTCACTATCATTTGGTATTGCATTTAAGTGTAGCAAAGGGATGATAGTTGTATTCTGGTACATTGTTTTGTAGCTCGGAGATGTGGTCTCATTATTTTCAGGAGCTTCTGGTTAATGTATTCTTGATGATGGTTTATATTCCAGCTAGTTGGAAATAGGGTTCAAGCGCATGAGGTTTTGTGAAATTTTAAAGCTTTACATTGATACTTTTGTGGTATCTTGGTGGTAGAAAAAATAGTAATAATATGTTTGAGGGTGTTGAGCTCCTTTGGACATGCTCAAGCTCTTGTTTTGTCTTGGGCTGGATGGCTTCCTTGAATGTTTTCCGTCTCCCTTCTCTTAGAGTAACTAATGTTGAAAAAGGTGGATGATATATTTCATGCTATTGGCTATACATTTGAAAATAGCCCTTTAAGATCCACATTTTTGGTGTACTATACAATACTGAGTTCATTCTTATGAAAAAAAAAAAGAAAAAACAAAAAGGAAATAAATAACTCATCTGTCATAGGGCACTGAAATACCAAAAGAAACAATTTCTAGCTCATTGGAGCTCTAGGCTACTGGCAGATTAAGATTTTAAGCTACTATGCATTATCAACACATGCCTTTTCCATTCACAAATGTTTTTTTAGGCAATAATTACCCTGTTATAAATTTTCTTTCATGCATATATACGCTTTTCTTGCCTAGTTGGTTGTTTACCTTTATGTTTCCTTTCATTTTTTTTTTTAATTTTATAAAAAAAAATCTTTTATTCTATGCTTTCTATTGTTTGATTTATGTCTGACTTGTCTGATGGCCTTTTGCAGGTTGGTGATGATGTTACCGTGCTTGATGCCACTGGAAAATTTGTCATGCCAGGTTATTTTTTCATATTATAAAAAATAATTACAGGTTAGATCACTATAAGTGACTTCACTCTTTTGAGTATGGTGGGAGCATTTGGAACCTAAGTGTACTATTATGTAATACTTTTCAATGACATTTACAGTTTCAGAATACAGCATACACTCTACAATCTAAATGGAAGAGATAGATTATTTCTTCTTTGTTGTATTTATTTTGAACCTCATATATGAAATGGGATGGAAAATTTCATACTCAAAAGGCTTCCAGATCCACAATGTCCCTTTTGCCATGTCTTATGAAGTTGGATGAATAGTTTCTGGTCTTGCATGGCATGCCACCATGGTGGGATCCATCAAGTTGAGTTGCAGTCTTTCTTGCATGTTGGCAATAGCTCTTATTTTTATTCTTCAGCCTGTCTGCACTCATCCTCTCAAAGACAAGATTTATTATTAATAATCACAAGCTGTCAGTTGGGCATTCAGTTTATTTTATTTTATTTTTGATAGGTCTGTTCATTTTATCTGAGTTTAATAGCTTAGTTCTTTTCTGTTTTCAACACCAATTTGTAATTACGTAGATCTGATCCTGATGTACTCTATGACTACATTTGTTACCTCAACAGGTGGAATTGATCCTCACACACACCTAGCTTTTGAGTTTATGGGTACCGAGACAGTTGATGACTTCTTCAGTGGTCAGGCTGCAGCCTTAGCCGGTGGAACAACAATGCACATTGACTTCGTTATTCCAGTTAGTGGGAGTTTAACAGCAGGTTTTGAAGCCTACGAAAAGAAAGCAAAGAAATCTTGCATGGATTATGGTTTCCATATGGCAATTACAAAATGGGATGAAGTTGTTTCAAAAGAAGTGGAAATCATGGTTAAGGAGAAAGGTTAGTTTTCTTATATTTTCTGTTTGTACTGTCCAGATTTCTTCTTATTTGGACCTTTGTGAACGCTTCTTTGATTTCCTCTTTCCATGTATATGCCATCTTATAGGTATAAACTCTTTCAAGTTCTTCCTGGCCTACAAGGGGGCACTTATGATTAAGGATGAGCTTTTTTTAGAAGGGTTAAAGAAGTGCAAGTCCCTTGGTGCTTTGGCTATGGTCCATGCAGAAAATGGAGATGCGGTATATGAAGGACAGAAAAGAATGATAGAACTTGGTATTTTTGGTCCAGAGGGACATGCACTTTCGAGACCTTCATTGGTAACTTTCAGAATTATGTATATATGTATGTACTTATGTATGTATATGGTTGTTCCTTCAGACTACTCCATTCTGTATATCAATCATAGTTTGACCCTCTACAAATTTGGTAGTCCTATGATGATGGACTATGATTACTGTTTGAATGGTCTCGTCTTTCATAAGGAGTAATCATTCTGGTAACCGTAATGATTCAGTTATGTGCGCTCAAGCTTTGTAGGGACTTTACACTGTTTCACCAATTACATTAATGCATTAGGAGGAAAATTAATTATAAATTAGTGAGGAGCATACGATACATGTGGTTGTGCCACATGCTGTAGACAACACTCAAAATGTGGGAAGGAAATTATCCTATAGAAGATAGTGAGTGAAAACAACCTTGATTTTAAATTAAGGGAAGATCAACCTTTTTTTTTTTTTTTTTTTCGTTTGGAAACATTGAGCAAGCATCCTATTTGGAAGTCTTGATTTTAAATTAAGGGAAGATCAACTTTTTTTTTTTTTTTTTTTTCGTTTGGAAACATTGAGCAAGCATCCTATTTGGAAGTGGTTAGTGAGTATTTCTTGGTGAAGGTGGTGATCAA
Organism: Quercus suber; assembly: GCF_002906115.3. NCBI lineage: Eukaryota > Viridiplantae > Streptophyta > Magnoliopsida > Fagales > Fagaceae > Quercus > Quercus suber. Next base: position 366,740 of record NW_027069920.1, on the reverse strand, counting down.
GTTCAGGTTGTGAGTTGGATCTTGATATTCCTGCTTTCATATTCAAGACCTAGTTAGGAGAGATCAGTGAAGGCTGAGATGTCTGATGGTAAGGTAACAATGATACTCCAAGATGAAACCAGTGCATCTAGAGTCATCTTAGAAGTGAATCTGCTCTATGTTCCTGTATTCTCATTCAAGACACGACTGGGACCGTGTTGCAACCATGTCCCAGCCCTCTCTTGACCATGGCAAAAATGAAAAAAATTTGTTTTTGCCAAACACTCCATGGACATGGACACACTGGGCTTTTCCCTCTGTCTGTGATTCCTACATATGCTGTGGTCAGACTAATGAATAAAGCAGTTGATCTGTTCTATTTATCATGGTTGTTTCCTTAAAAATTTATTCCATGATATCTTTGGAGAAATTCTCCTTGTATGATTTGACTATAATAATACCTGTACAGCTGGAAGCAGAGGCAACTGCTCGAGCAATTCGTTTGGCAGGTTTTGTGAATACTCCTCTCTATGTAGTTCATGTAATGAGCATTGATGCTATGGAAGAGATAGCTACAGCTCGGAGAAAAGGTCTTCAATTCTCTAATCTTACAAATTCTGTTTGATTTAATAAAGTTTATTTGATGGCAGCATTAATCTACAATTATGGAGAATCATTTTATTAATAGTAAAAGTTGCATCTTTACATTTGAAATTGGGCTTTCACTTCTTTTGGGGGAACATTCTTTGCAAACTTCCTTAACAAAATATTAATCTAAGACATGAAAATGATTTTCATAGGATGTGGCCATAAGTTTAAAATGCTTTTCATATGGCTCTAAAGATTATGAACTAGACACACAGACACTGATATAGACATGCACTTAAACACCCAATAAATATGTACGGGTGATTAAGACCCCAAGAATTTTATTTTCCCCCATCCTAGCTGATTGAGTTGGTTTAAGTGTCATCTTCAAGTCGTTGGCCTTCAGTTCTAGAACTCATGTATGCTGATCTCCAGATTTTTTTTTTTTAAGATGATTTATTTTTTAAGGAAGATAAAGAACTCGTCTTTAAATTGCAGGGCAGAGGGTTATTGGAGAACCAGTAGTTTCTGGGTTAGCCCTTGATGAATCTGGGGTTTGGGATCCTGACTTTGTCACTGCAGCAAAGTAAGATCCTGCATTACTTTTCATTTTTCATTTTTATTTATTTGTATCTTTATATTTAGATATATTCTGTCAACTTTTACAAACAGTATCATCTTCATGTTTCAGGTTTGTCATGAGTCCCCCTATTAGGGCATCTGGACATGATAAGGCCCTTCAAGCTGCCCTTTCAACAGGAATTCTGCAGGTTCCTACCTCATCATTAGAGAAGATAGTGCAATCATAACAGCTGGGACCTTAAAGACACAAGAAAAAAAATTATTTTTATTGATGAGTAAAAACAAAACATTGGTGTTCTTATTATCTGTGACATGAATTTAATAAACAATTGTCAATACAAGTACTCTCCAAAATTTTAGCTTATAACTATGTGCTAGCAAACCATATAACCTTAAATTCAGAATATTTTCTTTTGACTGATTGCCTACAACGTGACCTTTAATATATTGGTTTTATGGAGATCTTTGAACTTGTTTCTCAGGAAACTTGCATTTTGCAGCTTGTAGGAACCGATCATTGTTCCTTTAATTCTACACAGAAAGCTCTAGGGATTGATGATTTCCGAAATATTCCAAATGGTGTTAATGGTAATCACAAGTTTTAGTCCCTGCTATTTCTGAAATGACATTGTTCAGACTAATTATTTTGGGCCAATACTGTATTACACTTTCTAATACTTCTCTGTGGCAATTGGTAATCTTTAGGTATTGAGGAGAGAATGCATTTGGTATGGGATATAATGGTGGTAAGCTGCAATGGATTTCTTGCTCATTCCTTCAAAATAATCAGCTTGAGTTAGGATCTATCCTAGAACTTGCTCCTTTTTCTCAGATTTATGTATTCATGCAGGAATCTGGCCAAATTTCTGTCACTGATTATGTTCGGATAACAAGCACAGAATGGTATGCCATTACTCTTGACTATTTTGGTAATGTAAAAAACTAAATGAGAATCTTATAAAAAAAAAGAAATAAAATAATAACTGAATGAGAAAGTGTGGGATTATGTGTTTCATGATCTGATCCCCACTAAGCTGTCTGACATATGTTGAAGTTATCTCACCATCAGCAATTATTTCAGTGCTAGAATCTTCAATATATATCCAAGAAAAGGAGCGATTCTTCCTGGATCTGATGCGGATATAATCATATTCAACCCAAACTCAAGCTTTGAAATAACTGCGAAGTCCCACCACTCTAGATCAGATACAAACGTTTTTGAGGGAAGGAGAGGAAAGGTAATGTTTGTATCAATAATGTAGTTGATCTGTTGATTACCAATGCATTATAAAATAGGCTAGCCATTGTAATGTGAGAAGGATATAATATCAATTCGATTATGTTTTGTTTGCACCTATCATTTGTAGAGACAGCAACTCACAAAAATTCACACACAAGTAAACAGCCATATGTGTCTTTGTAACTTGATAATATTGAACATCTCTTATTACCTTTTGAAATATATTTTTGCGTGCAAAAGAAGAATAAATGATTAACAGTCATGAAAGTAATAATTGTGTAAAGTTTTTATTTTAATTTTTTTTTATAGGTAAGAATAACTTTATTGAAAAGAGATTACTTTATGAAGAAAAACATAAAGTAGCCTAAAGAATTACAATTGAAAAATATTTCTTTAAATTTATGAAAGGAAGTAATAATTGTGTAAAGTTACTTGAAAAAACACATAACACTCATAATTTTGTTGAACTATGTGTTAGAGTATTGGTTTAATGATTAAATTAACTAGTTCCTATTGTTTAAACTTTTAGGACAATCGGTAATTTATCAATGTATTAGAGAAGGTAGTCTTGCGTTCGAACTCTGACTCTTCCTGCCATCTCAAAAGTTAAAAATCCCATGGATTAGGCCCCACTTAATAAGGGGGGAGTTTGGGCTCACACGTGAAGGGGAGTGTAAGAATATTAGTTAAATAATTATATTCACCACTTTCTAATAGTTTAAGCTTTTGGAACAATTGATAATTTATCCTTATGAAACAAATGTTGCTTTGAAATTCTTGAGTTTATGAATCAGTGCTGGGTACCTTTGGACATGATGTCACATCAAAATTTCAATTTTAGAATCATCCTTCAATAATAAGGTGTGCGCTTACAAGGCAAGAGCTATAATTTGTGGACAAGAACACAATTTTTTTGTCATGGACATGGTAACTTTCAACAATATAGATAGAGGGATAGGGCTATATATATATATATATATGTCTTGATGACTTAATAATAGTAGGCTTATAGTATAGTGCATGTTTAAGTGTTTGTTTGTAAGCAAAGAAAAAACAAAATGCCATGTCCTAAAACACTTGAGAAAATAAAAGCTCTATAGCTTTCTTAGAAAACAAATGAGGAACGCCCTTTTATATCTGCACTTATACTTTGCGGAAATGAAGGTGAAATCTTCTGTGAGTGTCAAATGGAATATCTGACAGAGAATGGACATGGGTTTCATTCCTCAGGTGCATAACATGCCAATTTTCATATGGTATAAAGCATCGCTAGTGATATCTAACTCTATATTTATAACTATCTGTAGATATAGTTCATATAACATCCTCTACTATTTTTAAGATGTAGCTTGTTCTCGTGATGCTTTCATTAGATGGCTGTATTAATGTACAGATCATGTTTCTGAAACCTTTGCAAGTAATCTTACCATCTGATTCTTTGCTAAAAAATGTCCCATTGGATAGGAAAAATGGCTTCTAGAAAGAATAGATGAATGTAATTTTGGTTAAGCTTAGTTGATTGATGTTTCTAGATTCATATTTCAGTATTTTTCATTGATACAGATGTAATCTTTTCTTTTTGGTGGTTTATAAGCATATCCATTTGTCTTTTGTTTTTACTTCATGTTGCAGAAACATGACCGCAAAGCCATGCCATTGCAATGTTCAACAAAAAACTATCATAAATGAAATTAAAGTCTAAGAAACTCAATCTAGTTTTTAGTCTTGTCATCCATAATATTAACTACTCTTAAACTTTATTATTAATTCTTATAGACCATCTTTTCCTCTCACAATTCTATATTTTGCTCCCCCATCATGAACCTCGCTCTGGTCATGATTAACTTGTCCGTATTTGCTTGAATTTGTAATTTTTTGAGTCCTCTCTCTCTCTCTCTCTCTCTCTCCCTGTGAGAGCATGCACTCTCCTAAACTTTGTCATTTATGTAAGGTTTTTATAAGTTCGCATTATGTTCTCTTAGGGAAAGGTTGAAGTGACAATCGCTGGAGGAAGAATTGTTTGGGAAAATGATGAGCTGAAGGTTGTTCCTGGTTCTGGAAAGTATGTAGAAATGCCACCTTTCACTTATCTATTTAATGGAATTGACAAGGGAGATGCTGAGTACCTGTCTTCACTCCGAGCTCCAGTAAAGCGATTTAAATCCGCAGATTAAATTGCACTTTCTATCATTTTATAGTCCTTTTACTTTCTTATCACCTAGAGGGTAAAGAATACATGATACTCAAGTATATATGGCCTTGAGTTTGTATAAAAGAAAAATAAATGAGAACATGCTACTATCATCAGCTCACTGGGTGAAATGAATGTGAAATATATATCTTTGCATGTACATTGAATGGAACTCTAATATCACTGTTTCTAATTTCGTTATTTTCTGATTTCATTTCTTTATTTTGCTACATCTGAAGAACTTCTCTTGCTTATGTAGCACACTTAAATCAAATAGTAAATAGCGTATGTAGCACTCTTAGATTACAGAATTTTTAGAAAAATAAATTAAATTAAAGAGAGACCGAAGTTGTGTATGCTTCATTAATTGATGAGCATGTGTCATTTGTAAATTTACAGGCCAGAACTCAAAATTTAGTAGGATGGTACAAGATTGAAAATGAATGGCCTGCGTTCTTAAAAAATTAAGGCCTAATACAGCAATTGATGTAGGTCAGATTCTTCCTTTTCCTCTGCATGGCAATACAAATATAATGGTAATAAAGAAGAATGCGAGGATTGAATTAGTACCATCCCCCTCTTTCCAAATCAGTTTATTTGAGTTGGAGACTTTTTTTTTTTTATACAACTATACAAGATAGAATTTCTATTATAGCATAATTTAAGTGTATATGTGTGTGAAACTCTTTTTTGGAAACTTGAACTCTGACCCTTATCTTCCATACCCCGCAAGCACTTATACTTGTTGAGTGACTATTGTACCAATGTGTGCGGTGGTATTTGAGTTGGAGACTTAAATGTTGTTTATCTCTCTCTCTCTCTCTCCCTCTCTAATACTATATATAAAAGTAGAAGTCTTTCTTGCAATTAAGGAGGTGCTGCCACGTTAGGAAAAAATGCCACTTAAAAAACAGCCATGTATACAGTTTTTCCTTTAAAATACTGCATGGTGTGTTTGGAAGACTCAATTAGAGAGGTGCTGCCACGTTAGGAAAAAATGCCACTTAAAAAAAGCCACGTATACAGTTTTTCCTTTAAAATTGTGTGAAACTCTCTTTTGAAAACTTGAGCTTTGACCCTTACCTCCCATACCCCGCAAGCACTTATACTTGTTGAGTGACTATTGCACCAATGTGTGCGGTGGTATTTGAGTTGGAGACTTAAATGTTGTTTATCTCTCTCTCTCTCTCCCTCTCTAATACTATATATAAAAGTAGAAGTCTTTCCTACAATTAAGGAAGTGCTGCCACGTTAGGAAAAAATGCCACTTAAAAAACAGCCATGTATACAGTTTTTCCTTTAAAATACTGCATGGTGTGTTTGGAAGACTCAATTAAGGAGGTGCTGCCACGTTAGGAAAAAATGCCACTTAAAAAAAGCCACGTATACAATTTTTCCTTTAAAATTGTGTGAAACTCTCTTTTGAAAACTTGAGCTCTGACCCTTACCTCTCATACCCCGCAAGCACTTATACTTATGGAGTGATTATTGCACCAATGTGTGCGGTGGTATTTGAGTTGGAGACTTAAATGTTGTTTATCTCTCTCTCTCTCTCTCTCTCTCTCCCTCTCTAATATTATATATAAAAGTAGAAGTCTTTCCTGCAATTAAGGAGGTGTTGCCACGTTAGGAAAAAAGGCCACTTAAAAAACAGCCACGTATACAGTTTTTCCTTTAAAATACTGCATGGTGTGTTTGGAAGACTCAATTAAGGAGGTGCTGCCACGATAGGAAAAAATGCCATTTAAAAAAAGCCACGTATACAATTTTTCCTTTAAAATACTGCATGGTGTGTTTGGAAGACTCACTTTCATCAAACGTATATCTATCAAAACACCAAGCTGCTTATCCCAAAAAAAAAAAAAAAAAAAAAAAAAAAATGTGTGGTGTTAGGGCACACCACCACTCGAAACAAAGGTACTTTGCTTTTTATAAAAGCAAAAGAAAGTCTCAGAATACATTTAAATGAAGCGCAAGAGTCGGAGAGAAGCGCAAGAAGAAGATGAAGAAGAAGAAAAAGAGAAGAAGAAGAGTAGACAAGGACGATGGCAAAATGGGACCAGTGCTAGAAAATCAGTGGCGACGACGATGTGTGGGTTATTTTTATTTTCTTTTCTGTTTATATATTTTTTTATTTGTTTAAATTTTAGTTACTGACGGATTTTCATTTTCCGGCTGAAATCCAATATATAACCTGGTACGGTTGAACCGAGTCCGGTACAACCAGCATTTGAACTAGCATGAAACACTAGTGTGCCTGTACCGGTGTTCGTGTTGGAACGGTAAATACTGGCTGGAATGCGAAATTGACTTTTTTGGAACAAAGTGTAAGTCCAGGGGCGGAGCTACATGTTAGGGTGGGGGGGCATGGCCCTCCCAAAATTTTCGATTTTTTTTTTTTACTATATAGAAATATTTAATATTTTAATAATTAGCCCTCAAAAATGGGACTTGGCCCCCCAACTATTTGAGTTGGTTCAATAATGTTCTTAAAAAAATTGTCCAATTTGTCTAGTAGTTATAGAAAACGTACTGTTTCTCAAATTCATTTTTTATGGTAAAATGTGTTCTTGTATTTTTTAAAGTTTTGGATCATTTATGTCTGTGAACACTTCATTAATTCAATTGAAATTTTTTTACTCACAACGGTAAAAAATTTGGTAACTTATATTGAAAATGAAAATTGTAAGGATTTCACTATGGAAGATAGTGAGTGATGTCGCGGAAGCCTGAAGAGAAGCACACACGATGCTCTCTTTGATGGACAGAAACTAAACGGTTAGTTTCTGGTAGTAAACCTCAAATTCACGAGGGGTTTCCTTGAATCCATGAGGGTTTTCCTGAATCCACAAGAAGATAAAAATGGAATCCACCAGAAGAAAATTTGACAAAGTGTCTGGGTTTATTGATAATAGTCTGTTTTGCCTCTGACGGCTACAAAACATATAAATACTGAGCAAAAACGTTTAAAACCCTAATTCGCACTAATTAAGCGATTAGGTGACAAAATTACCGAATTTTACCAAAAATGAAAAAATTGAGTTAAATGCAGAATCATAAACTACTGACCTTAAGGGTCATCCTAAAACAGACGGGACCTTATTCCGACTTTTAAATTAAAAGTTATTAAGGAAAAACAAATATTACTATAAATAGCAAAAACACTGTTTTTGGGCTTAACGAAGGAATTTGTCTAAAATTTGGCGACGTTCATGGCTGTCATGAATTTGGATCAGAACGTCATTTCCCTTCAACCTGCCAAATTTCATGCAATTCTGACACTGTTATCTCTGATGGCCACTATTGGAACACCCCTTTGATCTTGCGTTGTGACTTCCTGCGCCCTTGCTGCTCCAAGAAGGCATGTGCTGTCTGTTCTACATACTAGTGTGCCTATACCGGTGTTCGTGTTGGAATGGTAAATACTGGCCGGAATGCGAAATTGACTTTTTTGGAGCAAAGTGTAACCAGGGGCAGAGCTACATGTTAGGGTGGGGGCCATGGCCCTCCCAAAATTTTTGAATTTTTTTTTTACTATATAGAAATATTTAATATTTTAATAATTAGCCCTAAAAAATGGGACTTGGCCCCCCCAACTATTTGAGTTGGTTCAATAATGTTCTTAAAAAAATGATCCAATTTGTCTAGTAGTTATAGAAAATGTACTGTTTCTCAAATTCATTTTTTTATGGTAAAATGTGTTCTTGTATTTTTTAAAGTTTTGGATCATTTATGTCTGTGAACACTTCATTAATTCAATTGAAATTTTTTTACTCACAACGGTAGAAAATTTGGTAACTTATATTGAAAATGAAAATTGTAAGGATTTCACTATGGAAGATGGTGAGAGATTAATTTAATTCTATGAAGCATTTAATTTTAAGGATTTATTATGAAAAATACTAATTTTTTGTGTATGTGTATAGATACATGTGTTTGTGTATGTGTATAAAAGTTTGTATAGACTAATGAATTAGCAACACAAATTGGCCCCCCAAACAAAAATTTCTGGCTCCGTCCTTAAGTGTAACTTTATAGAACAAAATTACTAAAAGCCTCCGGATCGTGGTTCCACTTGACTCATATCAGTTCCAAGTTTTTATTTGATTCCACTTATATTCACATGCTTGGAGTTACGTATTTTTGCTGTCTTTCATTATTTCGATTTCTTCCTTCCGTTTTTGAAAATTTTGTGAGAAGATTCTTTAGCGATTTTATAAAAGTACAGCTGACTAAGGTATAGAGCATAGAGTCATAGACAACTCATTGGGACATTGTGGATTTTCCTTGTGAGCATGCTTGTTATTGTGAAACGAAACCAAAGTTAAATAGGATTGATAAATATTAATAAATTCTCTTTTGGTGGGTAAGGCATCAATCGGATTTCTCAGGTGAAGATAAATCATTGCTTTTGGGAGGCCAATAAATATGCCGATGCCTTAGCCACCAGGAACTTGGAGACAAACCAAGATTTTGCTTTTTTTGATAATCCTTCTATGGACATTTCTATGTTGTTGTATTATGATGCAATAGGCATGTATTAAAGCATCCACATTAGTGGAGCATAACTTTAATTATTTTACTCTATCAAAAGCTATTTTATCTATTTTACTTTCTCATTTTATAAAATATCCAACATCAGTAGTTTTATTTTAGCTTTTACAACAATAAATAATATAAATAACACAATAAAATAATATATCTGCTGCAATAAACAACAACCACTACAATAAACAAACTACCAACAACCATCGCACCCCAAATCCAATCACACCCAACAACCACCAATTGCCACCATGGAAAACCCACTGCCAAAAAACACCACACAAACCGATCAATGACACAAACCACAATCACTGCCAACCAGAGCAACCACCCTCAACCACCCAACAACAACTAGAAAGCCAAGAACAAACACCTAGAAACCCAAACCACAAAAGTGTAAATAATGTGTCAAACATTAATTTAGTCTTTCTTTTTAAGGTCGGAAGGAAAATAAAAATAGTTGAATTTTTTTTAGTGATTTAAAAAGAAAAGGAAAAACACACACTGAGGGTCTGTCTGGGTTCTGGTTATTTTGCTGAAACTGAAATTTTTTTTGTAAAAGTACTGTAGATAAAGATAAAAGATGGCAGAACCTTTTATCTTTATCTTTATCCAAATGCAACCTGATAAAAAAGATCAACATGTAGAGTTCCGGAAAAGACGTAAACCTTTCTTCTTTGAATTGCTGTGTTGAAGTGAGTGACACTGTCTTTCTCACCACTTACTACAAGTTAAAACTATGGCCATCACCGCACATCCTTAGTGCAATGGTCGCTTCACAAGTATAAGTACTTGTGGGATGTGTGGGGAAGGGTTAGGGTTCAAGTCTCTAGGAGGGAACTTCATACATATATACATTTAGATTATGCTAAAGTATAATTTTATCTTGTAAAAAATAAAAATAAAAAAAATAAAAAAACTATGGCCATAGAACACCAACTTTGACTTTTTTTTTTTTTGGTCTCAATTTGGACTATTCATCTTATGTGCTTTGGGCAAGATGGTGACTGAGATGGGTCAGCGATGGGACTCGGGTTGGCAATGGGGCTTGCGGTTTCAGTTTGTGATGGGCTTGGGTCGGCGAGAAGGAATGAAGATGACTGATTGAAGAGAGAGCTTGGGTGAGGAAGAAGGAGGAATAGGAGCTAGGCTTGTGTCAGTGGGAGTGGAGAAAGAGAGGTGAGATTGTGAAGAGAATGAGAGGAACAAAGCAAAAAAAAAAAAATATTATTTTAATGGGAGCGAGAATAAAAAATAATATTTGCGTTTTACCTTTGAACTATAGTGCATAACCATCTTTGGCTGTGCTCTATAGTTAAAAAGCCAAAATTTTTGGTTAATTGTTAATAATTAATTTTAGCATAAAATACTATTTTGGTTTCTAAATTTTACCAAAAGTTTATTTTTATTTCTAAACCCTAAAATCATTTTTCGTCCTTAGACTATTGAAGAGTTAAACTATTAAAAACTCTTTACAATATTTAAGGATAAAAAACGATTTTTTTTTTTAAAATTAAGAACCAAAAAACAAATTCTTAGTAAAGTTTACGAACTAAAATAGTATTTTACCCTTATTTTTATGACAACAACATAAACATGAGGATGCAGTTACACATAAACATAAACTTGTATGTTACATGAAATAAATTGAATAATTTTTTTTTGTTCATTCCATATTTGTGCAAATTTTTGTTTTAATATATATAACTAATAGAGAAAGAATTAATAAGTTTATGCTAGAACCAAAATTTGAGTAAAACAAAATATTTTTTGATATATAATATGTAAAAAAAAAAAAAAATCTACAAAGATGAAAAATAAAATAAAAGATGATAATATCATAAATATTTATCTAAATCCATGCAAACGAAAAAAAAAAAAATATATATATATATATATATTAAGATTGGACAATCATCACTATCAAGTTGAATTGAAGAATGGTGGGAATCCATCTTATTGCAAATACGATTATCCAAGAGTGCGGAACTTGGAAAAAATTAAAAATTAAAATAATGAGAAATGAATTACAATATGAGGGAGAGAGAGAAACAATATTCCAGAGAGATTGCAGGGAAAAATAAATACATTGCAATAGTTCATTAGTTATAGTAGAACTAGTCTATGGCAATTTATCTTTGTTTTAATAATATCAAAGTCACCGTTTTGGTTATCTAATTAATCAGGAAATTGCAATATAATCATATATTCATATCTATATTTTTGTTAATACATCCCATAATTCTAAAACCATAAAATTATATATATATATATATATTCATATACTAGTTTCCCATAAAATATATATCAAATTAATCTTATACACTCTAAGAAAGTACATTAAGAAAAAGAAATTTTGTCAAAGAGTTAAAGTCTAGCTTGAAAATAAGATTTATGATAGAAATCTATAGAAAATATATAAGTAAAGTAAAACTAATTCAAGAATCTGTCATTTGACATTTTGGGGATTTTAGTGCTTGCCATGAGGCAAGTTCGTCAAATTGCTTTAAACTGTGTGAATTTATAATTTCACATTGCAAGTCATATTTTGTACACCTTATATGGTTTGTTTTACCTATTCATCACTTTCTCTCCCATTTTGGACTTTTTTTTTTTGTTTTTTGTTTTGTTTAATTTAAACACTTTTTTTAGTAACATCAGACTAGCTAATAAAGCATCAACTTGCAAGTTATTTTTTACTCTTTGATATAATTATTTTAAAAAAAAGAAACATAAACATAAACATATGTATTTTAAACTTAATTCTAAACAGAAACATAAATATGTATTTTACCCATAAGAAATAAATTAAATATTCTTTTATGTGCATTCTTGACGTGTTCCCTTTTGAATTACTTTACATACATAAAGTAGAAAATATAGAACATTGTTATGTTGGAACCAAATGAGATACCATAGGCTGTACAAAAATGAGAGAATTTTTGGAGTAAGTTTGAAGATTTGAAATGGATGATGGAGATTTTCGTTGAAAAGGGTAAAAAATCTTGAAATAGGACAACACATGAGATATAAACATGGTCATTTTTTTAATGTGGAAACATTTGTTACTTTTATGTTTTAGGCTATAACCAAGAAAAACACATTGAAAACTCACAAAAATTTGGACGAACAAGCATATATAACTGAAAACTCACAAAAATGAATAATTAGGAAAAGTGTGAAAGAGTAGTTCAAAAGAATATGTATTTTGAAGTGTGGGAATGAGAATGAAATTTATTAAATAACAAGCAATTTTGAAAAGCATCATTCCAAAATAAAGAGGAATAATGGCGTGGGTAAGTAAAGCAAAACTTGTTTATACTGAATGGTGATATTTATGCTAAACAACACTATTTTGTTGGACAGTGTGTAGACATGAGATATGATTAGAAATACCACTTTATGTTAAATTGAATTAATGCTCAACATATTTTTGAAATTGAATAAAAATGAAAAGAAAATCATTTTTGCAAGTCATGTGAAAGACTCAAGTTTATCTATTGCAAGCATCCAAAAAATGAAATGATAATATTTATAGAAATTTTGAGAACAGATAGGAAATGGTCCCTATACATATGTGTAAATCAACTTTAGCAGAAATATTATTTTAGTAGATGACAAGGAAAAAGGAAATTGTTTATTATGGTACATGACCAAATTTTGAAACCACTTGAGAAATAATTCTAAAAAACTGGATGACTCCCAATTGAGAGTGTGATAGAGTGATAGTGGTGTGTTCGCCAAAGTGCGACAAGGAGGATGATGATGGTTCAAAGTAAGAGGGAAGATGTACAGTCCATATGTTTCATAGATGTATAAGTATCCTTGTGTAATTATGTATATGATGAACTAAAATTAAATTATTGATAATGCGACAAACGTGTTAAACATTGTGTAAGAGAAAGGAGGATGTAAAGGTAAAGAGATGGGTTGACCCAATATGTGTCACAGATAAACCAAAACTGTTACCAATTTGGATTTGATATAAGACCGGATGTTCTTTACGTGTGTGTTTAAATTTGCTATGTTAGGTGGTGAGTGGTGCTACGGTTGGTGGGAGATGTGTGTGGGGAAGATGAATTGGTGGTGGTGGTGGTGGTGGAGGCAAATAAAAAAAATAGGGCAATTATTAGATATGATACCATGAGCGAAACGAAAAATATTGAAAAAAAAAAATATATTTGAGATATTGTTATATATGCCTTGCCAGAATCAAGCTCAAGTCGTTGAGGCTTCTGAATTTATATTCGCAATAGTTTTGACATAAAATAGCAAATATATAAACATGATACAGATCAACTAGATAAATGAAAGTGATTTCTCTCCTGAAAATTTTATTGAGGAAGATAGATATACTATTGCTTTCACTAGTATATTGGAATTTAAAGCATACTTACAACTCGAACAATGGTAGTGATAACCCAAGACTCTAGGCTAATCACTTTATAACTTAGATATTGAAAGAGTCATTGCCCCAAAATAGAAAAATACAAAATCTAATATAACTTCATCTTTCCCATTTGATAATTACCTACTTTGGTTTATCCACTAGTAGCCTTGCACTGGCATCATGCTCATAGATTTTACCTTTTTAAGGTACAATTTTCCAGTCATGCTACAAACTCTATGATAAAATGTTGGAATTTTTACTTGAGAAAGAATTACATGATAGTTTTTTTTTATAATTTTGTTCTACGAGTTTTCATATTTTGAAACAATTACATGATAGTTTTTTTTTTTTTTTTTTTTTTTTTTTTTTTTTTTTTTTTTTTTTTTTTTTTTTTTTTTTTTTTT